>NC_030856.1:20635480-20644897 GCF_000208745.1 Theobroma cacao | reverse complement strand
CGATTTGACTCCAAATTGATCCTCAAACTCCAAATTACCATTTTAAGTCATCCATGAACTGTGAAACTCTTAATCTCACCTTAAAATTCCTATTTGATCTAGTTCAAGGATTAAATAAACTTTATTGTACCTCTAGGTACAATACCGACTTTTGTAAATTTTTTCGGGACTCTCCTAGCATGCAATCATGCTATCATCACATGTATGTCATGAATAGTATTTTATAAGGTCGGGCTTTACACATTGTCCTCAATGTGATAAAAAAATTAAATAAAAAGGATAAGACTACTTTCCTAATTCCGAAGCTGCAGTCTACAAGTCCTCTTCATCATCACCACCAAAATCTTCCCTAAAGTCAGAGTCCATCGACAATGAAAGAAAAGTAGTCATATCCATCCCGATGTGTTCGGCATAGGCTCTCATCATTTGTTCAATTGCTCGATTTTGCCTTTCATGTAGGTTTAATCTACAATCTCTGCGCTCCATCCATTGAGCAACACTATGTGTGGGACCCACCTAAGAAGGTGGGGGTGTCACGACCCGAAACTCCCCTCGAGCCCGTAACAACTGCCAAGGTGTTTCGATAGAAACTCATTACCCGAAATGCCAATCGGAACCTCGCAAGGCTTTAATATCAGTTTCTCATTTCCCCTGTGAGTAACCGTTGCCAAATATCACGTTCTAAAAGATTTTAAACTATTTCCAACTTAAAACAATAAAAAAATAATGTAAGACCTTGACCTTTATAGACTCGTAAAAGGAAGTATATGCAATATCCCTAATCATGGGTAATTTCGTCATTTCCTTAGTAAGCCCATAAAAGTAAGATTTTAAACAATATTATGGCCTAAGTAGGCCTAAGGCATAAATGGATGATGAAATTAGGGGTAAAATGAAAAGGGAACAAAAATTTTGATGATTTTCACGGTAGGGGTAAAATGGTTATTTTTCACCGCGGGTTAAAATTTTAAGTTTTCATGAACCCGAGCATGTCTAGACCATTATGGACCTTGTCCCGATGTCAAAAAAGAAAAAAGATTTCATAAAAGATTGGAAGAGAATAAGCTAATTTGTAGAGGGGTAATTTGGTAATTTCAAGGGAATGGATAATATTGGCTATAAATATCTTTCTTCCAGCAGCTTCTTCTCCCATTTTCCAGTAACTTGTCTTCTTCTTCTTCTTCCACCCCACGTTGCTTACAACCTCCATGGAAGCTTGATATGGAGCTTGCATAATTTTCTCTCTTTAGCTCTAGTTTTCATACCTTTGAGCCTTTTTGACTAGAACCCTTGTATTCTTTCACTCTCTCACTTCAAAACCCTTGATAAATCTTATTTCCATACTTTCTCTCACTAGTTGGGCATTCTAGAGAGAGAAAGAGAGAATTACTCCATTGATTTGGAAGCTATTGGAAGAAAATTTGACTACACAAGAGCCCTAGGGTAAGTGATGAACTAAGCTTGATTTTTAGTTGTGAATAATGGCTAGTAATTGGGATTATGAGCTGTTTTATTGTTGAGTATGTTCATTCATTTTATAATGATTAAGATAGTGAACATAGATAGCCATTTAAAGTGACAATTGAAAGCTAGTTAAGAGATAGCTTTTAGGGTATATGGTATGTGAATTAACATATTGGTGATATTAATGTGATGGTAGGTTCCAAGGAAGCCTCATCATTCCATTTGGACAATTAGAGGAATTAGAGTCAGCGAAAAGCTCAACAATATACTAGTGAGTGGACTTGCATTTCAAACTTGTTTTAGGGAAAATGAATGATTTTGTCCAACTTGTCTTTGAAAATGTACCTTGGGAACAAGCCTTTGATGAAGTAATTTTATATTGTGAAAATGTGCTATACAATGGGTTATGTGTTGTCAAAATATGATAATATGCATGATATGCATTGGGTGCTTATTTGTATGTTGATGTGGACCTGGCTATGTACGAGTAGGAGTGCACATAAGCCGTTGCTAACCCGACTATGTGCGAGTGGGAGTGCACATAATCTGTTGCATATGAGATGATGATGATGGGAGGGTGTATTTGATGATTGATATCTATATATATATATATATATATATATACATATATGGTATATGGTTGTAATGCAAAAAATGTGAGCATTTGATCTGTTGAAATTTGGGAGTTTGCATGTGTTACATGTTGCTTTTGTTATTGAGCAGGATGGCTTTGTTTTAAGGGAAAAGGAAACCTTTTTCTTGATGTTCTGATTCTCGCTGCAGTGAGAAACTCTCAGGTTTTGAAAGGGTAGGCTGACCGAAAACTCGCTGCAGCGAGAATCCATTTTCGCTGTAGCGAGGAAGGTACAGTAGCTTCTCGCTGCAACGAGATTCATTCTCGCTGCAGCGAGAAACTTTCTGTTTTATAACCAAAATCTCACTGGAGTGAGATTCAATCTCGCTGTAGCGAAAAACTTTCTGTTTTTCACCTCATTTTGATCAATTGTTGCCCTATTTTCCACTTCTTTGCTACCATATTTGAGCATGGATTTCCAACATTAAGGAATAAGTGAATTAAGCTTAATATGAAGAGGTTTGGTGAGAAACCCTCGGCCAATCAAGAAACCCTTGATTAGTTGATAATTGAAATCAAGTGTCGCTGCAACAAAATTCATTCTCGCTGCAGCTACGCTGCAGGGAGTATGCCTTTCCGCTATAGCGAGGACCTGTCATTTATTGACTTGATTCGCATGAATACTATTAAAGTTTTCACTCTCCAAATCCTTTGTTGAGCATGGATTTTTTTTAATAAGTGATTTGTCTCATGTGGGGTTTACATGAGAGGTTTTAATAAGAATAAAAACAAATTGCATTGTTTTGAAAAAGAATGCATCATGATTTCGTTAAACATTCCTTATGGTATGCTTGTTCCCTTTCTTGTTCACTCATTGGGTTTATACTCACCGTTTTCAACTTCATGTTTTCAGATCGCAAGGCAGCAGGTAACTAGGACGAGGTGTCCTCGTAGACTTATATCCATCTTTTGGTAGGTGTCTCGACATTCAGTAGCTGTACATTCGTCCAAGTCCCTCCGCTGAAAGTCGAGTATTCTTTTGTTGTGTATAGACAAACCTAATGTAATTATTAAGATACATGTTATAGATAATGTATATGCAGTTGTTTGGTATGCCAGTATGAAGTGGCAAATGTTTAATATTATTTTAATCCTAAGTTATGAAATGTGACTTAGCAGTTTATGATGAAATGATGAACATGTCAGATCAATATGCTTGCTTAGGCTTAGTGGACTACATCCATTGGGCCCATGCACCGGTCATGGCCCGAAATTTTGGTCGTGACAAAAAATTTTCGTCTCACAAGGGTATTTTAGTCATTTTTCCCTAAAAATTTTGAAACTAACTAATAATGTAGTATACGGGTGCAAAACACATATTTCATAATCAAAAATAAATTTGGATGTCTAAAAGATTCGTTTAAAATGAAATTATGACTATTAAAATAAAATAAAAATATTGAATAAAATATTCAATTTTTTCATAAAATAATATTTTTAGAACATTGCATAAATAATTTTTACAGTGTAAAAGCAAAATAAATTCATATATATATCATAATACAGTAAGCCGGAGTATTTAATTTAATTTACAGTAACAAATGGGCCCTCGAATAACCAAAAGTAAGAAAGATTGTAAACCTACAATTTGGAGGATGCAAATCCAATGGTGGTCCTCGATGAAATCAATTATCTATAGACTATCCTGAGCCTAAAATGGATGGAAAGGAGGGTGGTGAGATTATATAATCCCAATGAGTAAACAAATACCATCTAAAATATCTAAAGCCGAGTAAATGGAGACAGATAAAATAGTTAACATATTGTAATTCATCACCTTTCAACTTGTTTCAACCAAATAAAATCAATTCATATAAATCGAGTAATCAACATGGTTTATGAATTTCTTAAAACTTTGGCTCGTGCCAAAATCATTCTCATACCCAGTTATCAGGGATGCCTTGATCGAGGGCTATCCCAACCTAGTCTGCCAAGGCTGTTAAAAAGTTATGTATGCATAAATCATGTTTTTATTTTAAAAATATAGTCGTTCCTTGGCGTTGGCTGAGTTTACCCTCACGTGGTGGTTTGACGTGAAGTGAACTCTAAAGTTATACCTCGGGAGTTACCCTACTCACCTCTCCAACCGACGTAAAATATAATGGGATTTCGTGCCCCTCTAATAGGTTAGTCCATAGAAAACCCGCCCACTGCAGCAAGTTAAACCCACCATACAATAAAATTTACAAAAGCATGACATGGCAATTATTTTATTTTATTTTACAGCCTTTCAAGGAAAATCAACAATTTATACATTTTCAACACATTTATCAAATCAACCATTCATGCCAATATTGCCATAAGCCAATCAATTAGAATCATGAATTTACAACACATAAAAACAGTCTCCAATTACTCTATTTTCAAACCATCATTCAATTTTAAAACAATTTTATGAAATCATTTCACTAAATCACATTTGGTTTATAAAACCAAAAAATTAATCATTTAATTCATTTTCCATAAAATTCACAAAATCAAATAAAACATACTTTAGATAATTAAGACGATAGTAAGGTTACTCACTATTTGGGGAGTCAAATTCCAAGTACTCAAATTCTTGATCCTCAGGTACTATCTCTTTGCTTTTGTCAGAATGCTCACCACCTAGACATAATGCACAATAAGCCATTTACTACATTGTGCTAAATTGTTATAAAACCAATTCAGGCTTTATACTAGTGTATGAAATGGGATGCAAATTGTTCGGATTATTGTCTAAACACGGTGTTCTACACAAATTCAATTGTGTATCTAAATTAAACAGTATTGACCTAATTCGATCTATCACTCGATTAATTGGTCAATACGTCCAATTCAACTCCAAATAATTTCATTTTTCTCTCAATACTCCAAATCATCAAACACAAATTAAATAACTTGAAATATGGCAAAATCATCCTCACATTTTCTCTTGGAAAATTCGGCCATGGTGGGTGCAACAACACTATAATTTTTCCTACTTGATTCTCACACCATAAATCACTAATTCCTAACCAAATCACTTGAAATAAAATCAAAATCATCCTCAATATTCCACATGGAGAATTCGGCCAATGATGGGTGATGGGAGAAAATGAATTTTCTTGTTGGCTTTTCATGCTACACATCACTAACTAACTAAAAACACTAAAATATCTTAAAATCTAACCAAATCAAGCATCAAAACCTCTCTCTAAGTGTTCAGCCAGCAAAATACCCATCATGAAATCATGTGATTCAACCATGGAAAACGCAAAATAATGCATGGGAAAGGTAGATCACAAGTCAAAATCAAGAAATTTTACCTTTGATTGCTTGATTACTTGAATTTTCACACTTTTCCCTTGAATTTTTCCACCTAGGGTTTGTGTTCTTCTTTTCTTCCTTTGTTCTTGTTTTGGCCGGCCATACTGAAGAGAAATGGGCTGATTTTGTGCTAATTTATAAGGAAAATAATAAATGGATGAGATTTTAACACATGTCACCATTCCATTGGTCCATGTGTCATACTTAGCCATTAAGCAATCTCTCTCCACCACTTAAATTTCCTCAATTATCCATGATAATATTGGGTAAAATCCATGTGCTGAACAAGTGTTGGGTGGTGTAAAATTACAATTTTGCCCTTGGGAGGCAAAATGACTATTTTACCCCTATGCTAAAAAAAATATCGAAATTAAAAGTTTTCACTTCTTAAACTCAAATTATGTTCTAAATAATAAATCTTGATCAAAAACTTCTTCCAACATTCCAATTTTTAACCTCAAGTGGCAAAATGACCATTTTGCCCCTAGGTCATGAAAATTCCAATTTGATTCCAAATCGGTCCTCGAACTCTGAATCACTATTTTAAGTCATTATGGAGTTTTAAAAGTCTCAATTTCATCTTAAAATCTCTATTCGAACTAATTCGAGGCTTAAATCAACTTAGTTGTACCATTTGGTACATTGTCGTCCTTTAATAATTTTTGAGGTATCCAAGTAAGCAAACATGCATTCTTATGTAAGAATGGCATAATAAACATATTGTAGAGCTGGGCTTGACAGGGGGTGGCTTGTGAAGAACTATTGCATAAAACTCTCGGACTACAGGCACCACTGCAGCTTCAGGTTGGTTACCAAAATAGTTGCCAATGTCTGTCTCGAAACATGCCATGAATCTCCTTATAAGGAAGGATGGGAATATCTATCCCTCGTTCAGGAATTGGCACTTTGTTGATCAACGATGTATGATATCTCGTAGAGGCATCGACAGAGATGAACTTTGATCTATCAAAGGCGCCATTGGAGCTTGGTTTGGATCATTTGGGTGCCATTCCTACAAAAGAAATTCAATTATCAAAACAAATCTAAAGTAAAAGTATGCAAGTAGTGTTGCGTGCATAACCACGAAAATATGAAAGATCCACAGGCACCAATTTAATTAATTTTTGTCCCATTCAACAATCCAAATTCAACAATTCCATTCACAATCTCACTTCGCAAGATGCAACATAAATTATTTATTCCTCACAACATTCATACATTATTCTCATAATGATAAGTTTTACCATGCAATAGTCCAAAAAATAAAATAAAAATTTTATGACAATGCACTCATTCAAAATTAGCAATTATTGTATGTTGTTGCACCAACAATTCCAGAATTTATTTCTACTTGCTCAACCAAGCATAAAAAATTAAACAAACCCATCATCTACTCACATCAACAAAGCATTTATCAATTGTATTAAAAGCAATAAAAAAAAGTCCATGAATCCATTAGATGGGTAACAAGTATTTGGCACTAATCATAAAAATTTCCTACACTCCAAACATACACCATGAGAGTGTAGGAAAACCCATTAATAAACCTACATAATGGATTCATTCAATGTGCAAAAATCATAAAATTTTATAATGATCTTACTGTCACACAATAATTTTTCTCTCACTACAAAAATCAAATATGTGGTAGAGAGAGAAAGAGAACTCACCATGAAGGAGGATTGAATGCAACACAAAAAAAACAAGTATGGAAAAGATGTAAAAATTGTAAATGAAGAAGAAAAGAAAAAAAATATGCAACTAGCTTTTTTTTATGTGTGTGAGCAAAAAGGGGAGCAAAATATTTGAGAGAAGAGAGGATGAAGGTGGCTAGAGAAGAAGAAGAATGAAGAAGAAACAAAAAAAAACAAAAACTAAAGGCTTTTATAAGGTTGGGGTAGCCCCCGATCTAGCTTCGAGGCCCTCACAAGTGAGGGCTGCAACTCTCATCTCCTAGCACCTAAAACGTAACGCTTCGAGTTTGAGGGCCGCGGCACTCACACATTATGTTTAAAGCCTTTTTCAGCATCATTGCTCTTTCTTTGAAGGTCATGATGCTCAAGTTGAAGGCCGCATCTCTGACTTTAATTTTTTGAATTTTTTTTGAATTTTTTATTTTTTTAAACCAATTACCTACAAAAGGAAACATAAAAAAATTAAATTAAAAGAATTAAATTGTAACTAAAAAAATTAAATAAAATAAAGGCTAAAATAAGTAAGCTTTAGGAGCTTGGGTTGCCTCTCAAGAAACCCTTCATTTATATTCTTTAGCTAGACTGACTTGGACTTTAGGCCATGTCAAGTAAGTGTATTGAAGACTTTTGACGATTAATTTTGCCTTCCCAATAATGCTTCAATCTTTGTCCATTGACTTTAAATTTTCGACCATCTATCCCTTTAACTTCGATTGCTCCATGTGGAAATACCTCATTGACAATGAAAGGATCGGACCACCTTGATTTGAGCTGTCTCGAAAATAATTTCAAGTGAGAGTTATAGAGCAAGATTGATTGTCTTAGCTCAAAGCTTCGTTCCACTATCTTCTTATCATGCCATTGCTTTATTTTCTCTTTATAGAGTTTGGCATTCTCATAAGCTTAAAGGCAAAATTCATCAAGTTCATTTAATTGCAACAACCTTTGCTCACCTGCTGCTTGTAAATCAAAATTTAACTTTTTCACAACCCAATAAGCATTGTGTTCAAGTTCCACTAGTAAGTGATAAGCTTTGCCAAAGATCAACTTATATGGATATGTGCCAATTGGGGTCTTGTAAGCAGTCCCATATACTCACAATGCATCATCCAATTTTCTTGCCCAATCTTTTCTTCTGGAACACAATGTTTTCTCCAAAATCCTCTTGATTTCTCTATTTGATACTTTCATTTGGCCACTAGTTTGAGGATGATACGCAGTTGCAACCTTGTGTTTAACTCCATATTTTTCCATAAGCACTTCAAAATACTTGTTGCAAAAGTGACTCCTCTCATTACTAATAATTGCCCTTGGAGTGCCAAATCAAGTGAAATTATTCTTCTCAATGAAATTCATTACCACATTTGAATCATTATTAGGAAAGGCTGCCGCTTCAGCCCATTTGGAGACATAATCTACGGCAAGCAATATGTGTTTGTTGTTGTATAAAGACATGAATGTACCCATAAAGTCAATACCCCATACATCAAAAATTTATATCTTAAGGATGTTGTTGAGAGGCATCTCATATCGCCTTGAGATATTACCCATTCTTTGGCACCTGTCATAATGCAAAATAAAATTGTGAGCATCCTTAAAAAATATAGGCCAATACAAACCTGATTGGAGGACTTTAGAGGTAGTCCTTGTTCCTCTAAAGTGTCCTCCATAATTTGAAGAATGGCAATGGTGAAGCTGTAACATCCGACCCTAAAATATCTGTGATATATCATTCACATGCTTTGGATAGCATGTTTGTATATTGAATTGCCCCGGAAAACAAGTTAAATGACTGTATTGCCCCTAATGGTACGGTTCAGTCAAATAAGTCTTGAACTAGTTTAAACAGAGAGTCGAGGATGAATTTGAGAAAACTAAAACCCATGGGTTGATTTAAAATGAGGATTCAGAGTTTGAGGTCCGATATGGAGTTAATCCAAACTTTAAGTATTCTAGGGGCAAAATGGTAATTTGCCACATGAGGACGAATATGGAAATTTTTAATCCCGTTTGATTAAGATTGATTATATTAAACTTATTGGAGTTTAATTTGAGGGTTTGGTAGTGAAAAAGTTTAATTTCGGTGATTTCTGGAGTGCAGGGGCAAAATCGTAATTTTTCCACTCGCGGACAAAATTTGAGATTTTGAGAGAATTTAGATCACATTTGACAAATTGGAGAATGGTATGAGTATAAGGGATGAAAAATATGTCTATGGGTAATTTTTCAGTTTTTGGGGCAAAAATGTAATTTTTGACTTTTACAGGGTAAAAGTGTAAATTTCAAAAATTACTCCACCAAGACTTTGGATAAGTCTGAGAATTTTATCTAAGCTAT
>NC_030856.1:20584203-20634425 GCF_000208745.1 Theobroma cacao | reverse complement strand
GAATACTGGTTTTGAAAATAGAGTAATTGGAGACTGCCTGCTTGTGTTGTAAATTTATGGTTTTAAATTGAATGGCTTATGACAATAAATGAGCATGAATGGCTAAACTGATTTTGGTGTTAGAATTATTTGTACTGTGTATTTAGCCTTGAGAGGCTAGGTTGCGATAAATTGCCATGTCATGCAGAAAAAGATTTTATAAATCAGGTGGTAGATAAAAGATTAGCTACTGCAGTGGTGGAGGGTTCCGTGGGCCAGCCTATTAGAGGGGCACAGTAAACTCCTTTATATTCTCACCTCGGTCGTAGAGGCGCGTAGGGTATCTCCTGAGGTGGGCTTTTTGAGTGCACTTCACATGGACCACCGCGTGAGAGTGAGACTCAACCAACGCCAAGGAACAGCTATGTTTCAAAACAAAAATATGATTTATGCGAAATATGAATTTTTAACAGCCTTGGCGGACTCGGTTGGATACCCCTGGTCCAAGTGTCACCGAGTACAGGATTTGGCATGAGCCAAGATTTGACTAATTCACGAGCCATATTGATTATTTGGTTGAAATGAATATTCGTGATGTGAAAAATTTGCTGAAGTTAATTATTTTTTAATTGTCTCCATTTACTCACCTTCAGATAGTTTAGATGGTGTCTGTTTACTCACTGGGATTTTATAATCTCACCACCCTTAATTCCCCACATTTTAGGTTCGGGATAGTCGGTAGATAGCCGATTGCATCAAGGACTTCAGTTAGCCTTGCATTGACAAAATTATAGGTTCACAGACTCGCATCTTATTGGTTAGTTAGAGGCCCACGTGTCATTGTAAAAGTAATTTTATATTTTCGTTATCTGATTTAAAATATGTATGAACATATTTAGCTTTTACACCATGTTTTTGGCAAGTTTCGATATTATCAAAGAAAAATGACAAAAATGCCCCTGTGAGCCAAAAAATAATATTTTATTGTTTTGATTTGGAAACTACTTATGATTTCTTGAAATGTAAGATTTAATAATTGTCGCTCACTGGGGAGATGCAAAAGCTAATGCTAAGCCTTGCAGGGTTCTGATCGGCATTCGAGGTAATGAGTGCCTATTGGGACGTCACAGCGGTTGTCACGGGCCCGATGGGAGTTCCGGGTCGAGACAAAAGCACACTTTGAATTTCTTCTTCCGGGACACATTTTCTGAAGATCTGGTCTTTACATTGCTTAAACAAGTAAGGCTTATCCCAAAATTAAAATTTAACATCATGCAAAAATTTCTTTTTTTGATAAAAATTTAAATCAGGGGGAATAATATTGCTTAGCAGATAATTCACGAAATCAGCATACCAAGGAAGTGATTTCTTACCAACTTGAAGGATTTGTTCATCAAGAAAAGTCTCCTCGATTAAGGTTGAATCCTTACCTTGAGCTTTAATCTCCAATCTTGAGAGGTGGTCTGCCACTTGATTTTTTGTTCCTTTTCTATCATGAATCTCTAGATCAAACTCTTGAAGCAAGAGAATCCATCTTATCAATCTTGGTTTAGCATCCTTCTTGGCAATTAAATATTTGATAACTAAATGGTCAATGTACATTATCACCTTTGTCCTCATGAGATAGGAGTGAAATTTGTCAAAGCAAACACTTTAGCCAAAAGCTCATTTTCTGTTGTGGTATAAATTTTTTGGGCCTCATTCAAATACTTGCTCGCATAATAGATGGAATGAAAGATTTTACCCTTCCATTGTTCCAAAACAGCTCCCACCGCATAGTCACTTGCATCACACATTAGTTCAAAAGAGAGAATCTAATCATCCAATCAGGACTAATTATGATAAGTGCAGTTATTAGTCTTTTCTTTAATTCATCAAAAGCAACAAGACATTCATTAGCAAACTTAAATGGCACATCTTTTTCCAATAAATTGCAAAGTGGTTTAGAAATTTTTGAAAAGTCTTTAATAAATCTTCTATAAAAACTAGCATGACCAAGAAAACTTCTAATACCTTTTATACTTATTGGAGGTGGTAATTTCTCAATTGTTTCAATTTTTGCTTTATCTACCTCAATGCCGTTACTAAAGATCTTGTGCCCAAGGACAATACCTTCTTGTACCATGAAGTGACATTTCTCCCAATTGAGACCAAATTTGTTTCTTCACATCTCTTGAGTACCGTAGCAAGATTTAAAAGACAATCATCAAAATTATTTCCAAAGACAACAAAATCATCCGTAAATACCTCAAAACATTGCTCCACCATGTCTGTGAATATGGCTATCATACATCTCTAAAACATGGCAAGTGCAGTACATAATCCAAATGGCATTCTTCTAAAAGCAGAGGTGCCATAAGGACATGTAAATGTAGTTTTTTCTTGATCTTCAGAAGCAATAACAATTTGGTTATAACCAGAATAACCATCTAGAAAATAATAATATTCCTTACCAGCTATGCGATCTAACAGTTGATCAATGAATGGAAGAGGGAAGTGATCTTTTCTTGTAGCTTTGTTGAGCTTGCGGTAGTCCATGCATACTCTCAATCTAGCACAGTTCTTGTTAGAATGAGCTCATTATTGTCATTAGCAACCACAATTATTCCCCTTTTCTTAGGAACACATTGAACTGGACTTACCCATGAGCTATCAAAAATAGGATAAATTATTCCAGCATCCAACCACTTGATGATTTCTTTCTTGACCACTTCTTTCATGATGGGATTCAATCGTCTTTGCTGTTCAATTATGGCTTTGTGATTTTTCTGAAGGAGAATTTTGTGCATGCAAAAAGAAGGGCTAATTCCCTTAATATCAACTATGTTCCACTTTATTGCTTTATTGAATTCTCTAAGTGTCCTCAATAACTTATCCTCTTGCATGTTAGTAAGAAAGGTAGAAATAATAATTGAAAAAGTAAAAGATTTTCCAAGAAAAGCATACCTCAAGTGTGCAGGCAGAGGTTTGAGTTCCAAAGTAGGTGGTTCTTCAATGGAGGGCTTAGAAGTTGGCATCAAAGAATTTGAAACATCAAAAGACTCATATTGATGATTAGTTCTAAGTCTGGAGTGAGCATTTAATAAATTCATCATCATCCTTGTCAGAATTAGCAACTAAACATGCTTCAAGAGGATCATTGGGATTTTCTTTTAAGTAAACATCTTATGTAAAGTTATTTACCACACTCACAAAAAAGCAGTCTTTAGATGTCATAGGCAATTTTAAAGCTTTGAAAATATTAAATGTTACCTATTGATCTTAAACTCTCAAAGTGAGCTCACCTTTTTCAACATCAATCAAAGCTCTAGTAGTTGCTAAGAATGGCCTCCCAAGGATGATTGGAATTTGCCTCCCAAGGATGATTGGAATTTGCCTATCTTCTTCCATGTCAAGAATTATAAAATTAACTTGAAAAATAAATTTATCTACTTTGACAAGGACATCTTTAATAATTCCCCTTGGGTACACATAAGAACGATCAGGTAGTTGCAAAGTAACAGAAGTGGGTTTACATTTCCCCAAACCAAGTTTCTCAAAAATTGACAAAGGCATTAAATTGATATTTTCATCTAAATCACTCAAAGGTTTTGCAAAATATAAATTATCAATAATGCAAGGGATTGTGAAACTACCTGGATCTTTGAGTTTTTGTTGGAAATTTATTTTGGAGAATTGCACTACACTCTTTTGTAAGGGAGACAGTTTCAAACGCACCTAGCTTTCTCTTTTTGGAGAAGATGTCCTTCAAGAACTTGACATAGCTAGGCATTTGTTCCAAAGCTTCAGCAAAAGGAATATTTATGTGTAATTTCTTGAAGAGATTAATGAACTTCTGAAATTGCTTTTCAAGCTTTTATATTTGAAGCTTTTGGAGAAAAGGTGGTGGAGGATGGATGACTTGAGAATTTCCTTGATTTTCAGCCTTGTCATCTTCTTTTTGTTCAACTTCAATCTCATTCTCACACATTTTTTCCTTATCAACATGTTCATTCTTAGATTCAACTGCTTTTTCATTCACCCCTTCAATCTCTTTTCCACTCCTTAAAGTGATTGCTTGGCATTGTTCATTACCTTTATGATTGTTTTGTGTGTCACTGGGTAAGGAACCTTGAAGTCTATTATTGATGGAATTTGCAAGTTGTCCCACTTGGGTCTCAAGATTTCTTAAGGAGGCTTATTGACATTGAATTATAGCATCAGTCTTGGATATATATTGCAAGAGAAGTTCTTCTATTTGTGATTTTTTTTTAGGAATTGGTGGTCTAGCTTGTTGTTAAAAACTAAGAGGCATGATGCGTTTTGGATTGGAAGGCCCTGCATTGTTATTCCATGAAAAGTTGGGGTGGTTTCTCTAACCAGGATTATAAGTATTGAAATATGGATTATTCTGTTGTATATTGAAGTTCCCCACAAATTAGACTGATTCAGAATTATATGGACATTGATCATTCAAATGGCCATCTCCACACATCTCACAAACTACATATGAATTTTGAACTGCATGAACTACCAATATGTCAAACTTCTTGGACAGTGCAACCACTTGTGTAGCTACTTGAGCAATTAAGGTGCCAATTGCATCAATTTCATAAGCTCCATTAGCTTTCTCGGACCAGACCTTTCTGAAGGCCATTGGTAATTATTTGAGGCCATCTCTTCCAACAGATTATAAGCATCTACAATATTCTTACTCATTAATGCCCTACCAGCAACTGCATCAATTATGGTTTTTATTAACCCAACTAGCCCATTGTAGAATGTCTGAACTTGCAACTAATCAGGAATCCCATGATGTGGACATCTTCTCAAAACTTCTTTAAACCTTTCCCAAGCTTCATAAAATGACTCACCATCAAATTGTGTGAATGAGGTGATATCGTTCCTCATCTTTACAATCTTGGCAGGCGAAAAAAATTTTGCTTGAAACTTTTGAGCCAAGTCTTCCCATGTAGTGATAGACCCATTAGGCGATGAATTAAGCCAGCTCTTTACTTTATCCCTCAAAGAAAACAAAAACAATCTCATTCTAATAGCATCATCAGTTACTCCATTGTATTTAAAGGTATCACAAATCTCCAAAAAATTTATCAAATGAGAATTAAGATCATCACTAGGTAACCCACCAAACTGGACTGAAGACTGAATCATTTGAATGTAAGCTAGTTTAATTTCGAAATTATTTGCATTGATGGAAGGTCTCCTAATGCTTTAGTGCAAACCTTGCAAAAGAGGAACAGCATAATCTCGCAGTGCTCTATTTGCTTCGACAACCAAATTAATGGCATTATTGCCATTGTTATTGTTATCCTCAGCCATTGTCTGATTTAAAGCTGCAACTTGCAAATTCTCCCTTCGACATCTTCTGAAAGCTCTTTCTATCTCAAGATCAAAAGGAACAAGATTCAAGTGATTTTTTCTTTGCATACAATGACCACAGATATCTGCAAGTAAACAAAATCTAATATTAAAATAAGAAAAATAAAATTTGAAGTAAGACTAAATTGCTTGGTATTAGTATTGACATAAATTCTAGAAACAATTCCTCGGCAAGGGTGCCAAAAACTAGTCAGTTAAAATTCTACTACGCAAGTATACGTATCGAATAGATAGTATATAAGCAAGCAAAGTATCAACCCCATAGAGAATTGATCTAAAATTTTACTAAGTACTAAAATTATAACAATTTAATTCTCTCCAAACAATCAATATCGAATATTTAAATTAACTAACTAAAAATACTTAACCAAAATTTAAACTAAGAAAAATCAAAATAATAATAACTTGAGTAAATATCAAATTAAACAAGCCTAGGATTACAATATCCCTCACACTTCATCTAATCTTGCCTCTTTTCCTTAACTTATTTAAATAGATTGAATTGCTAACCTAAAGTTCTAAATTATTTATAAGGGTCTCCCGACTCATCTTATAAAAATATCTATTTTAACCAAAACACTATATCCCTATGTGAATTGAAATTAAAACAGATTCATTAAGTTCATGCTCTAATCTGGCTACGTATGGCCTATAGGTATATCCCTATCCTATACGCAAATCAATTAATATGATTATATGCTATCTCAATTTTAGTCTACACTAAACTCCCTTTCCCAAGTTTGTTTAGGTTCCTAAATCAATTTAATTGGTGGCCAAGCAATTAAAAGCATTAAGAACAAATTGGAATAAACAATTCAAATCCCATTAAAGATAAGCAAGAGAGAGATAAAAATTTAGATTACATCTGAGTTCAATTGCAATCCTAAAAAAAGAAAATTAGCTACTCATGATCACAAAGACAAATAACATTGTATATAATGTAACAAGAAAAATAAAAGTCAAGGAAGAAAACAAAACAAATATTTTTCGCCTTACTCTCCAAGTTTCAGCCTCAACTTCTAGCTCCTTGAATCTCCAAAAGTTGTCGAACCTAATGTTCTTAAAATATCTTGTTTATACTAATGAACTTAACCTATAGTTCCCTAAGTTGACCTATGGTTTAATTGGGCTTAAAAGTGTAATGAGAGCCTAAAAAAAATCGATTGTCAGCCTTCTAAATTTCCCTTTTCGGCACATTACATCTAGCCATTTTCCAATGCTATTTTCTCTATCTTCGATGCAGAATTGGGTAAAGTGCTCTGCACAAAAGTTGTAGCTCTGTCTCTTAGCTTTCTAATGGTTTAAGAATTGTATCATTTAAAGTTCTGTACCATGAGTTATGGCTAAAAAACTAAAGCATATGCAAGCAGACTTTCAAGTCTTTCAACATCTTACTTTCCAAAATTAAGCCCAATTCTTTTAGTTCCTACAAAAAATATAAAAACTAATAAATAATAACAAAATTAAAAGAAATAACATAAAATTAAAATAACTCACTTAAAAATAAACTAATTATAAAAACAACTAAATATAAGTAAATTATAATTGAAAATTGAGGACTTAGCTAATATTTAATAACAAAATTGGACTAAAATAATTCTATAAAATAGAATTATCAAGGGGTGGGGGGTATATATAAAGGGGGGTGAGGGCTTTGGTAGCCCAAATAAGGGGGGGGTTTAGGTTTGGTTAGTCGGCTACCCATTGTTGGCAACCCACATCAAGGGGGGCTCACTATCTCCCTCTTTTTTTTTCTTTAATGGGTTGCCCAAAGTTGGTAACACGAGGGGCCGTGGCCCTTGTTCCATAAAATCGCAAGGGTGCAGCCTCGCTTAACAAGCATTGTGGCCCACATTGATACGCTTCTCTAGGCTGCAGCCTTCCCTTTAGGGATGTCACGGTCTACCTTTTCTTTTTCTTTTCATGGGTTGCCAACAAAACACGAGGCCGAGGCCTACCCCTAGTAGGCACCGCAACCCGCGTTGTGGATCTTCGTTGAGCTGGGGCTTACCCCCTCCCCAAATTTTTTTTTAATATAATAAATTTTTTTTTTATGAAGAATTGTACATGTTCCTGCAAAATATAAATAAAATATTAATTATTAATAATGGAATAAATAAAATAATTAAAAGAAAGTAAGTTAGAATGCTTGGGTTGCCTCCCAATAAGTGCTTGATTTACAGTCTTTAGCTTGACTTTCTCTTGTTTAAATTGTGTTGATAAGAATGATTGAGGAACTTTGATGATCGAAATTGCCTCCCTAATAATGCTTTAGTCATTGTCCATTCACTTTGAAGGTTGATTTATCATCAGCTACCTCCACTGCTCCATGAGGATACACTTTCATCATAGTAAAAAGTCTAAACCAATGAGATTTTAGCTTTCCAAAAAATAATCTCAAACGAGAATTGTATAGGAGAACATGTTGGCTAGGCCCAAAACTTCTCTTTATGATGTTTTGGTCATGCCATTGTTTTGTCTTTTCTTTGTAGATTCTTGCACTCTCATAAGCTTCTTGACGAAATTCATCCATCTCATTAAGTGGTAAAAGACGTTTTTCTTTGACTGCTTGAAGATCAAAATTAAGCTTTTTAATTACTCAATATGCTTTGTGTTCAAGCTCCATTAGAAGATGACAAGCTTTTCCAAACACCAATCTCTAAGGGGATATCCTAATTGGAGTTTTATATGCAGTTCTATCTGCCCACAAAGCATCATCCAACTTTTTCGACCAATCTTTCTTTGAAGGACAAACAATCTTTTCCAAAATTCTTTTCATTTCTCTATTTGAAATTTCAGCTTGGCCACTTGTTTGAGGATGATAAGCAGTGGCTATTTTGTGCTTGACACCATATTTGGCCAGGGTTGCCTCACAATTTTTGTTGCAAAAGTGAGTCCTTTCATCACCAATTATTACTCTAAGAGTACCAAAACATGTGAAGACGTTCCTTTGCAAGAAGTTTATCATTACCTTAGAGTCATTCCTTAGTAGTGCAACAGCTTCAACCCATTTAGAGACATAATTAACAACAACCAAGATGTATCCATTAGTAACGGATGGAATAAATGGACCCATAAAATCAATTCCCCACACATAAAAAATTTCAACTTCTAAGATGTTGTTTAGAGGCATCTCATGTCTCCTAGATATATTGTCTATTCTTTAACATCTATCACATCTTTCAACAAAATTATGAGCATCCTGAAAGAGAAGGCCAATAAAAACCTGATTGTAGAACCTTTACAGTAGTTCGTTTCTGTCATGACCCGGAACTCCCTTCGAGCCCGTGACAATCGCCGCGGTGTCCCGATGGGCACTCATCTTCTTGAATGCCAACCGAAACCCCGCAAGGCTTAATATCATTTTTCCATTTTCCCCAGTGAGTAACTATTGCCAAATATTATGTTCTAAAGGATTTTGAGCTATTTGGTCAAAAATTTTGTCTCATAAGGGCATTTTGGTCATTTTTCCCAAAAATCTCAAAATCAATTAAAAATGTAGTATGCAAGTGGAAAACACATATTTCATAATCAAAAATAATTTTGGATGTCTAAAACATTCGTTTAAAATAAAATTATGACTATTAGTAAAAATAGAAATATTCAATGAAATATTCAATTTTCTCATAAAATAATATTTTAAGAACACTGCATAAATAATTTTTACAGCGTAAAAGTAAAATAAATTCATATATATTGTAATACAGATAATCAAAGTATAAAATTAATTTTGTAGTGACACGTGGGCCCACAAACGACCAAAAGTATCTAGAGAGATAAACCTACATATTTTGAGGATGCCAGTCCAATTGTAATCCTCGAAGAAATAAGTTATCTACCGACTATCCTGAGCCTGAAATGGGTGGTAATGAGGGTGGTGAGATTATATAATCCCGTGAGTAAACAAATATCATTTAAAATATCTAAAGGCGAGTAAAAAGAGACTATTAAAACATTTCATTAAACTGTAATTTATCATCTTTCGACTTATTTCAACCAAATGAAATCAATTTATTTAAATCAAGTAATCAATATGGCTTATGAACTTCTTAAAACTTTGGCTCGTGCCAAAATCATTATCATACTCAGTTATCAGGGATACCTTGATCGAGGGCTATCCCAACCGAGTCCGCCAAGGCTGTTAAAAAGTTTTAAACACATAAATCATGTTTTTATTTTGAAAATATAGCCGTTCCTTGGCGTTAGCGGAGTTCATCATCATGAGGTGGTTTAGTGTTAAGTGAACTTTAAAATTGTTAGCCTCAGAAGTTATCCACCCGCGCCTCTCATACTGAGGTAAGATATAACGGGGTTTACCGTGCCCCTCTAATAGGCTGGCCCACCAAAACTCACCTACTGCAGTGGCTAGTTAAATAACTCACCATATAATAAAATTCATTCTAGCATGACATGGCAATTATTGTAATTCACAGCCTTTCAAGGCTAAATACATATTTCATACATTTCAACACAAATATCAATTCAGTCATTCATGCAAATATTGTCATAAGCCATTTATTCAAATCATCAATTGAATTCTTAACAAGTGGTCTCCAATTACTCTATTTTTCAAAATCATCATTCAATTTTAAAACAATTTATAAAATCTTTTCATGTAAACACATTTTGTTTACAAAACATAAAAATTTACCATTTTAAACTCATTTTAATAAAACTCACCAAAACCGAATAAAAACATACTTTAGATAATAAAAATGATGGTAAGGTTACTCACCTCACAATAGCGGGATTTCTACGTCGCTATTACTTCGTATACGCGTATAATTATACCTAATTGCCCGTCACCTACTTCGTTCAACACATTTTCCCTGGCAACCATTTAAATTCAATACATTTAGTGAATCAATTCTACTTTTCTCTCTCTCATTCTATCATAAATCTATTCACCTAATTCACATCTTAATATATTTTTACTATAATTAATTGCATCCTTCGTTCATGTAATTCTTTAGAGTATTAACACCGGTAACTTACTTATGATATTAAGTGCCTATTTCAACCTTCTAAGCAACTTAAATTTATTTCATATTACCAATTAACCAATGCATAATTAAATAAAATAATTTAGCCTCCATATAGTCCAATTTCAAAATAAATCATGGTGTAGAGTAAAGAAATTTTACCCAATTAAGCTAGGTTGGCCCAAATCTCCACCTTCCTTTTCTTTTGTATTTTCTTCCTTTGTTATTTTTGGACTCTTATTCATGGACTTCTCCCATTTCTTTTTAATTGGACCATGTCAATTTTTTTCTTTATTGGACCATGTCCAATTTTTTTATGCTTGTTGAGCCATGCCCATTTTCCTTGTTATTTTCTTTTCTTTTCTTTTTCTTTTTTTTTTCTCTTCTTTCTTTCTTTCTCTCCCACCGTCCAGCAGCTTCTTGCTTGTCTTTCTTTCTCCTTTCTCACGTACAAAAGCTGTCCAATTTCTTCCTCTCTCTTTCTCTCACCAAAGGCCACACTTTCTTGCCTTTTTATCCTTCAATTTTCAGCAGCTAAAGCTGCTTACTTTAGCTTCAAAATCAGCAGCTTTGCTGCTCTGTTTTTCCTTAAAATTTCGGCAGCTAAGCTGCACCTTGCTCTCCAAAAATTTGCAGCCAAAACAACCACAATTAACCACCCAAAACAGCACCTCAAAACTTTAATTTTCTGCTGCAAAATTCTGCACTTTTTGGCCTCCAAAATCAGCAGAAAAATGGCACTTTCCAACCTCCAAAACCAGCAGAAAAATGGCACTTTCCAGCCTCCAAAATCAACCCTCAAATGGCTCTCTTTCCCTTCTTGAATGGTAGCAAAACAGCCCCTCAACTCAGCTCTCTTTTCCTTTTGTTTTCCTTCCTCATGCACGGTTTTCTTTTTGTTTTTCTTTCTCTCGGTTCTTTCTTCTTCCTTTGCTCTTTTATTTCTCCTTCACTCTCCCTCAACCGACTTCTCTTTTCTTTGTCTCTTTACTTAGTTTGGTCAATGGTTTATATATATATATATATATATATATATTTATTTATTTCTCTCTTGAATATTCCACACACTTCCTTCACATGGCCGGCCACATCAAAATTTTCTTCTTTTTTTCCTTCACTTGTTGCTTCACATGGCGCCCCCCCCCCCCCCCCTCCAATTCACCAAGAGTCTTTGACTCTTTTATTGACCACATGGGCAGCTGCCCATGTTGGTCCTATAATATTTTATTTTATTACTATTTTTTTTATACACATACTATTATTATTTTACTCTATGTAAATTTTATTTTTCTCACTAATTTCCATTACATATCCTTTAACTTTTATATGTTAAATTCAATCCTTTTATTACGTCTAAAAATTCCAATTTTCATCTAACTTCCTTTCTCGATGCATGTTCCACCGAAATATAAAAATTGTACCTCAACACGGTATTATCACAATATTTAAATATTTACTTTTCCGCGTTGGTTCGAATTAACAAAACACGCGTATTTCACTTTTGTCACTTATTTCTACAAAAATTCACTTGTATTTCTTCTCCCCCACTTGGATCAACCATATGATCCTTCTTCATGACTAATTTCGACATCCGGTTAAATATTAATATTTTAATATTATTTTATTAATAAAATATTATTTATTCTAGAAAATTTATTTTGTCTCCTTGGTACCTAAAATACCTTATTATGCCTCACTTGACTTTCGAATCACCTTTTATCTCACAAATTCTCCTCCGATAAAATTATTATTATTTTATTGTTATTTTCTCGCGTGCGAAAAATTTGTCATAAACTATTCATTTCATCTTTTATCCCTTTTAAACATTATAATTGACCTCAATTTACATCTGATCAACTTTATTTATCACCATATCAAAGTATGGGGTATTTTAATTTCCCTCCATAATGTCCTCCATAAACAGATGAATGGTAATGATGAAGAATATTTTCAAATTCTTCTTCAAGAGCACACTTTCTAATGATTTTATCACCATAATGCTTGTATAGAAGGGGCTCATCCCACATGTAGTATTTAACATCACACAAGAATTTCTTCTTTTGTTGAGAATTAAATCCAGGGGGAATAGTTTACTCACTAGATAATTTACAACATCAGCATACCATGGAAAATTTTTTTGCTTCTCTATATGAAACAATTGCTCATCAGAAAAGGTCTCATTGATCATTGTTGAATTTCCAATGTGCTCATTATTCTTCAATCTCGATAAATGATCTATCACTTGATTTTTTGTACCTTTCCTATCTCGAATTTCCAAGTTGAATTCTTGAAGCAAAGTTACCCATCTTATCAAACGTGGTTTTATATCTTTTTTCTTGATCAGATATTTAATAGCTGCATGGTCAATGTAAACAACAACTTTAGTACCAACAAGATAAGAATGAAATTTATCAAAAACAAAAGCAATAGCAAGAAACTCCTTTTCAGTTGTGGTGTAATTTGCTTGAGCCTCATTTAATGTTCTGCTAGCATAATAAATAGGATGCAAAATCTTCATTTTTTGTTGGCCCAAAACTACGCCAACTGCATAATCACTTGCATCACACATTAGTTCAAAAGGAAGATTCTAATCAGGAACAGTGATAATATGAGCAGAAATTAATCTCCTTTTCAATTCATTAAAAGCATCATGGCGAGCATCATCAAAATTAAAAGGAGTATCCTTTTCTAACAAATTACATAGTGGTTTAGAAATTTTAGAAAAATCTCTAATGAAACTTCTATAAAATTCAACATGTCCTTAAAAACTACGAATACCCTTAACAGAGGTGGGCGGTGGAAGGTTTGCAATGGTTTCAATTTTTGCTTTATCTACTTCTAAACCATTACTAGAGACTTGATGGCTTAAGACTGTGCCTTCTTACACCGTAAAGTGACATTTTTTTCAATTTAAAACTAAATTAGTTTTTTCACATCTCTTAAGTATTCTAGCAAGATTAAATAAACAATCATTCAAATTATCCCAAAAAACTGAAAAATCATCCATAAATACTTCTAAAAACTTTTCAACTATATCAAAAAAATTCCCACCATACATCTCTAAAAAGTAGCTAGAACATTACAAAGTCCAAAAGCAATTCTACGAAAAGCAAAATTTCCATAAGGACAAGTAAATGAGGTTTTTTCTTGGTCTTCAAAAGCAATGGCAATATGATTATAACCAAAATAACCATCCAAAAAACAATAAAAATCCCTACTTGTTAATCTATCAAGCATTTGATTAATAAAAGGTAGTGGAAAGTGATCTTTTCTAGTGGCTTTGTTCAATTTTCTATTGTCCATACATAGTCTCCATCCAGTTACAATTATAGTGGGCATAAGATCATTTTTTTCATTAGAAACTACAGTCATACCTCCTTTTTTAGGGACATACTGGATTGGACTTACCCATGACCTATCAGAAATAGGATAAATAATACTTGCATCAAGCCACTTGCTAATTTCTTTCTTTATTACCTCTTTCATGATTGGATTCAACCTTCGTTGATGCTCAATGGTTGCTTTGTGATTTTCTTCCAAAAGAATTTTGTGCATGCAAATTGATGGACTAATTCCTTTGATGTCTGCAATGGCCCACCCAATTCCTTCGATGATTGCAATGGTCCACCCAATTGCTTTTTTGTTGTCTCTTAAAACACGAAGAAATTTATTTTCCCGTTCATCAAAAAGAAAAGAAGAAATAATTACTAGTAGTGTAGAAGAATTTCCCGAAAAGCATACCTTAAATGATTAGGCAATGGTTTAAGCTTAAGTGAAGGAGGTTTTTCAATGGAAGGTTTAATTGGTGAAGTTGTAGTTGATAATTCCAAAGACTCAAATTGGGATCTTAGGAGACATGCATGGGCATTAACATGGTTAGCATATTCAATAACTTTTTCATCCATAATGAAACCAACAAAAAGTGAATTTAACCAATTCTTTGCTTTATCTCTCAATGAAAAAGGGAAAAGCCTCAATCTTATGGCATCATCAATAATCCCATTAACCTTGAATGTATCGTAGTTTTCCAAGAAATTTACAATATGAGCATTCGAATCATCATTAGGCAAACCCTCAAACTGAATAACAGTCTGAATCATCTGAATAATCGGTGGTTTAATTTCAAAGTTGTTGGCTTGAATAGGAGATCTTCTGATACTAGAGTGGAGATTTTGTACTTGTGGGACAACATAATCCCTCAAAGGCTTGGTCTCTTCCTCTAATTGATCAGCCATTGTTTTACTTGGAGTAGAAACTTTTTTATTTTTCCTCCAAAGTCTTCAAAAAGTCTTTTCAATTTTTGGATCGAAAGAAACAATTTCCAAATTTCGGGCTCTTCACATATAACGACCAAAAGTACCTGAAAATTTTAAAGAAAAGAAAAGTCTGGATTCAAATTAAGAATACTTGGTATTAATATTAACAAGAAAAAAATTAAAAATCAATTCCCCGACAGCGGTACCAAAAACTTGTTGCTGATTGTTCACACAAAAAG
This sequence comes from Theobroma cacao, assembly GCF_000208745.1. Taxonomy (NCBI): domain Eukaryota; kingdom Viridiplantae; phylum Streptophyta; class Magnoliopsida; order Malvales; family Malvaceae; genus Theobroma; species Theobroma cacao. The sequence goes on along the minus strand of NC_030856.1, from coordinate 20,619,590 downwards.
AAAAATTGAAACTAATAACTAAAACTAATCTAAAATAGAAAATTTGTTTTATAAAACTCACTTAACTACCAGACCTAAAATTATGATGTCTTTCAATACTTTATCTGATTATTGTCTTCTCTCTTAACTCAGTTTAATGGATTGAATTGCTAACCTAGAGTCCTAAATTATTTACAACTCTTTGTCAAATTTCTCATAAAAATACCTCTCCTAATTAATTTACTATATGTCTTTGAAAATTAAATTGAAGAAAGATTCATTAAGTTCGTACTCTAATTTTGGCTATGTATGGCTTATAGATGTATGTCTATCCAATATGCAAATCAAACCACCTAATCAACTAAGTGCATTTGATCATACGTTATTCTATTCAAGGTCTACCTAAATCTCTTTCATCAAAGTTTAACCTAGGTTTCCAATTCAATCTAATTGGTGGCCAATCAATCAGAAGCATTAAGAATAGAATAAAATAAACAATTTAAATCCATCAAACATAAGTAAAAGAGAGATAAATAAATCAGACTACATATTAAGTTCAATCATAATCTTTAGATAAAAAGTTTAGCTCCCCATAAAGTCACACCATCATTGAATAAAGTTTAAACATTAAAAACAAAACCAAGAGAATAAGAGAGTAATAAAAAGATAGAAAAAACCAAAGATTGTATTCTTGATCTCAAAATCTCCTTGAATCTTTCAAATTTTTCTCAACTTCAATGATTTTACGGCTTAACTCTCAGCTGTCAATTTGGTGTTTCGTTCTCTCCTTAAAGGTTGTTTTTATAAGGCTTTGAAGTTAGGCCAAGTTGGGTGAAGAAAAAAGTCAATTTTAGCTAGGATTTCCTCATTAAACTATATGGGCTGCAGCCTTGCTCAATTAATTAACAAAAATCATAATTGCTCTAGGTCTGTTGTAGTGCTTTAACTTCAACAAGATTTTTAACCATCTTCCAAGCGAACTAGGTGAAATGGTAAGCATGAAAGTTGTAGCTTTTTCTCTTAAATTTTCAATGGTAAAGAATCACTTCATTTAAAGCTCTATAGAGAGAGTTATGGCTGAAATACCAAAACATGTGTAGTAAAAGTCGACACCTCAAAATTACTCTCTTTCTTTCATTAAAATTCTTTTTTCATTAAACCTACAAAAGTACAAATAAATCATCAACAACCTATCTTAATCACATTAACACCAAATTAAGCATAAAATTAACTAAGATTAGACTGACTCACCTAAAATAACTAATTTAAAAATAATTAAATAAAACCTACTAATTTCTATATATTAGTACAAGAACTAAGCTAAATTACTATCAAAATTAAGCCCCAATAACTCTATATCTTAGAGTTAACACAACTGTGGTTGATTAAGAATCAGGTTGAGACAAAAGATGCCTTAGTTTACACTTCTTCTTTGGAAAGACTCCTAGTATTAGTTGTCTCTCTAGGTATGTTTACTATTTAGGATAGGTTTGTTTGTGGTCTCGTTGAGCCCATCCATTTGCCTCTACAATCTCTAGTTGGTCTACTATTCAGCTTTTAGCAAGTCTCTTTAGTATGCCTTGGCTTCCCACAATAATCACAGTGTTAATGATCCTTGTCTGATGAACCTTGGTTACTGACTTTTAGTTGCTTACGAAAGGGATTGGCAATTAACCCTACCTTGTCAACTTAAACTGTGTGTATCATGGCACTTCTTCAGCTTTCTTTTTGCTGCACATATGAATAGGTTTGCCTTAAAGAAGGCAAAAGATCTTTACCAAGTACCTGAACCCGTATTTGATCATATTCAACTTTTAAACTAGCAGGAAAATCATATATGCACTATTTTCCATTAATTTTTGGAATTTGCTGCATCTTCAAAACATGTTGCTTGGAAATCCTAGTAATAGTTGAGTTCCTACTATAAACCACTCAATTCAACAAAGTATTGAGCAATAGTGTCAAACCCGACCTTATAAATACTTGCCATGTCATTCATGTGATTGACAGAATGCTTGCATACTTGGAAAGCCCCGAAAAATCGTCAAAAGTCGGTAGTGTATCTAATGGTGCAACTAAGTTGAATTACGCCTCGAATTAGACCAAATAAAGATTTTAAGATGAAATTGAGAATTTTAAAATCTCAGAATGACTTAAAATGGTGATTCAGAGTTCGAGGACCTTTTGGAGTCAAATTGGAATTTTCATGATCTAGGGGCAAAATGGTCATTTTGCCACCCGAGGTTAAGATGTGAATGTTGGAAGTTTTTGATCAAGATTGACTATTTAGAACATAATTTGAGTTTGAGAAGTGAAAATTTTTAATTTTGACATTTTTTCGAGCATAGGGGTAAAATAGTCATTTTGCCACCCTAAGGGCAAAATTGTAATTATACACCACCCAACACTTGTCCAGCACATGGATTTTACCCAATATTATCATGGATAATTGAGAAAATTTAAGTGGTGGAGAGAGATTGCTTGGAAAAGTATGACACAAGGACCAATAGAATGGTGACATGTGTCAAGTTTACATCCATTTATTATTTAGCTTTAAAATCAGCACAAAATCAGCCTATTTCTCTTCATTATGGTCGGCCAAAGGAAGAACAAAGGAAGAAAAGAAAGAACAAGAACCCTAGAGTGAAAATTTAAGAGAAAATTTATGGATTTCAAGTAATCAAGCAATCAAAGGTAAAATTTCTTGATTTTGACTTATGATCTACCTTTCCTATGCATTCTTTTGCATTTTCCATGGTTGAATCACATGGTTTCATGATGGGTCCCTTGCTGGCCGGACATGGGGGGAGGAGTTTTGATGCTTGATTTGGTTAGATTTTAAGATATTTTAGTGTTTTTAGTTAGCTAGTGATGTGTAGCATGAAAAACCAACAAGAAAAATTCATTTTCTCCCATCACCCATCATTGGCCAAATTCTCCATGTGGAATATTGATGATGATTTTGATTTTATTTCAAGTGAATTGATGAGGAAATGATGAATTATGGTGAGAAAATCGAGTAGGAAAACTCATAGTGTTGATGCACCCACCATGGCCGAAATTTCTAAGAGAAAATGTGAAGATAATTTTGCTAAATTTTATGCTATTTGACTTGTGTTTGATGGTTTGGAGAATTGGAATGAAAATGGAGTTAATTGGAGTTGAATTAGACAGATTGACCAATTAATCGAGTGATAGATCGAATTAAGCTAATACCGTTTTATTTAGGTACACAATTGAATTTGTGTAGAACACCATGTTTGGATGATAATCCGAACAATTTGCATTTCATTTCATGCATCCATATAGTTTTATAACGATTTAGCACCAATGTGGTAAATTGCTTGATTTTGCATTATGTCTAGGTGGTGAATCCTCAAATAAAGGCAAGAAAATTGTACCCGAGAATCGATAGTCGAAGTACTCTAAAAATTTGACTTCTGAAATAGTGAGTAACCTTATCATCATTTTAATTATCTAAAGTGGTCTTTTTATTTGATTTTGTGAATTTTATGGAAAATGAGTTTATATAGTTAATTTTTAAGTTTTATAAACAAAATGTGTTAAATGAAAAGATTTTATAAATTGTCTTAAAATTGAATGATAGCTTTGAAAATATAGTAACTGGAGACCACTTGATGTGTTGTAATATATGGTTCTAATTGATGGCTTATGATAATGTGTTGGCATGACTGGCTGGAATTGTGGTTTGTGAACTGTATGAATTATTCTATTTTACATTTACAGGCTGGGTAGTATAATATTAGTCATGTCATGCTATCAAAATTTTATTGTATGGTGGGTTTAGCTTGTTGTAATGGGCGGGTTCTGTGGACCAGTTTATTAGAGGGGCACGGCATTTGGTTATATATGTACCTTGGTCAGAGAGGCGCGTAGGGTATCTCCTAAGGTATGGTTAGAGTTCACGTCACACCGAACCACCTCGTGATGATGAACTCCGCTAACGCCAAGGAACGACTGTGTTTTTCAAAATAAAAACATGATTTATGCATACATGACTTTTTAACAGCCTTGGCGGACTCGGTTAAATGCCTCGGCCAAGGTATTTCCGAGAATGATTTTGGTAAGACCGAAGCTTTTAAGATACTCATAAGCCATGTTGATTATTTAAATGAAATGAATATTTATGTTATGAAATACATATTGAGATGGAATATTTTAATCGTCTCCATTTACTCGACTTTAGATATTTTGTATGATGTTTGTTTACTCACTAGGATTATATAATCTCACCACCTTCCTTTCCACCCATTTCAGGCTCAGAATAGGCTGTAGATAGCTGATTCCATTGAGGCTACTATTGGATTTGCATCCTCCAAACTGTAGGTTTACAGTCTCCCTTACTTTTGGTTATTCGGGGGCCCACTAGTTATTGTAAATTAAATTAAATACTCTGGCTTACTGTATTACAGTATGTATGAATTTATTTTGCTTTTACGCTGTAAAAATTATTTACGTATAACTCTAAAAATATTATTTTATAAAAAAAATAGAATATTTTATTGAATATTTATTTTATTTTATTTTTTTATATCCAAATAATCATAATTTCATTTTAAATGAAGGTTTTAGATGTTTAAACTTATTTTTTATTATGAATTATGTGTTTTGTACTTGCATACTACATTTTTAACGGATTTCGAAATTTTCAGGGAAAAATTACTAAAATGCCCCTATGAGACAGAAATCATTTTTTTAATGTTTTAAGTTGGAAATAACTTAAAATCTTTTAGAACATGATATTTAGCAATGGTTACTCACAAGGGGAATGAGAAACTGATATTAAAGCCTTACAAGGTTTCAATTGGTATTCCGGGTAATAAGTGTCTATCGGGACACTGTGGCGGTTGTCACGGGCTCGAGGGGAGTATCGGGTCATGACAAATAGTTATCTCACCTTGTTTTGTCTCATGCACTTTATTCCACAATTCATCATTTTATGCATCTTTGACCCACTTGAGAATAGGTTTGAGATGTTGCATTTTAAATCTTGGATGCAATATTTAGTTACAAATAACCTCGAGCAATTTAAAGTTGCATGGAATTAATGAGCCTTGGCATTACAAGAGAGTTTTTAGATCCCACTGGTTATAAGTGGGATTGGTGATCTCTGGTTTATTTTTATCCACAGTAACATATCTTTTTAGACCTCTAGCTTGGATGAACAATAGAAAGGACTTCACCACGTAAGATAATTAGTTCCATCTAACGTTATGAGATTGATTTGTAAAAAAGATTCTCACCGATCAGACCAACCTTATTTTCAACAATCATTTTCTTCCCATTAACCATGCTTTGAAATACCACAGGAAAAAATTGTAACATCCGTGATTTTGACATGCACTATAAGTGATAGGCACTAACTTATTGAAAAGTAAATTTGAACCCTAATGTGTATGCTTGTGGAGTATGTATATGAGCTATTATGTATAGAAAGAATGATATTGAAATTTGTTGTATATTTGGAGACTTTTTTCATGTTATGTGGATGTGTTAACTATAGAAAACAAGCTTTATGATATTTGGGAAAAATTTTATGAACACATTTGAGGAATTCAAAGGTTTAATGCTTGATTGTAGTTTTGATCTTATGTTTGAGTATTTGAGTAAAAGATATGACTCATATATGAATAGTTTGAGATTGTGGAAGAGATTTAGACTTTAAAAGGAAAAATTGTTACAAATTTGGACCCAAGCAGTCGATCCTAATGCATAAAGGGTCGATCCTATGAAGTAAAAAGTAGGGGAAGTCAAGCATTCTAGTCCGGGATTGACAATGGGCCTTCAATAGTCAATCCTAGGAAGGAAAAATGAAAGAAATGCAAACATTTTAGACCAAGATCAACTATAGACCCTCCATAGTTCATCCTATGAAGCAAACTTGAGTGAAAACAAACATTCTAGTCCAAGATCAACTCTAGACCCTCCATAGTCGATCTTGTGAAGGAAAAATAAGTGAAATCTTTTAGTCCAAGACCAACTACATACCTTCCATAGTCGATCCTAAGTTGCCCAGTAAGCCTAAAAAGGGCTTAAAAGCCCTAAAACTAAAATTTTCTTCCTTTTTGTCCTAACTTCTCATTCTTTCACCCTTTTTTTTCAAATTTCATACCCTTCAAAACCTTCAAACTCCAACAAGTCTTGGATTCAAAGTGTTAAAAGTAAGGGTTTCCACTCCCAAAAGCTTCATTTTGATAGTTTTTATTTTCTCTCTCCAACCATTTGAAACTCTAAGCCACAAACAGATTCTTGGAGCTATGTGGAGTGAATTTGGAGCTAAGAATCATATAATCCAACCTCTAAGGTATGGTTTTAGCTCATTATTGAAGGATTTGAGCTCATATGTTTGATTGCTAAAGATATGAGCTTAATAACATTCTGGTCCAAGATCGACTATAGACCCTTCATAGTCGATCTTGTGAAGCAAACTTGAGTAAAAATGAACATACTAGTTCAAGATCAATTATAGACCCTCCATAGTCGATCCTATAAAGGAAAAATGGGTGAAATCATTTGGTCCAGGATTGACTACAAACCTTCCATAGTCAATCTTAGGCTACCTAATCAACCTAAAACGAACTTAAAAGCCTTAAAACCAAAATTTTCTTCATTTTTCTCCTAACTTCTCATTCTTCCACCCTTTTCTCTCAAATTTCATACCCTTCAAAACCTTCAAACTCTAACAACAAATCTTGGATTCTAAGTGTTAAAGGTAAAAGTTTTCACTCTCATAAGCTTGATTTTGATGGTTTTTATTTTCTTTCTTTACCCATTTAAAACTTAAGCCACAAATGGATTCTTTGAGCTATTTAGAGTGAATTTGGAGGTCAAAATCGTGCAATCTAGCCTCTAAGGTATGGGTTTAGCTCATTATTGAAGGATTTGAGCTCATATGTTGGATTGTTAAGGAGTTAGTTAATTTTAGAAAAGTTTACATTTTTTGAAAGCCAGGATTTAATTAGTTTTGTGATGTTTTGATGTGTTTAAGGGAAGATTGAGCAATTTGGGTGCATTTGTGAGCTGAAAAGACGGTTAGAGGCTAAAGATCGAAGCTTGGATAAAGAGCCCTTCCAATTTGTCACTGTGAGTAGGATTCAATTAAATGCATGTGATGCATCACACATAATGATATGCGCTATCATGGTACTTAAATGTTATATGAATGCCTAGATGAGTATGCTTATGCTAGAGAACTATGTATGTATATATTTGTACATGTTGCCTAGATAAGTATGCCTAGGCTAGAGAACTATGTATATACATATGTGAAAATGATTGCCTAGATGAGTATGCCTAGGCTAGAGAACAATGTCTGTATATATGTTAATATGATTGCCTAGATGAGTATGCCTAGGCTAGCGAATGATATATATATATATGTTGTGATGTGTGTGCTTTGGATGAGCCATTTGGTGGCCTATGTTGATTGTGCGAGCCTAGACGAAGAAGTTTACAGAGTATAATGAATGTCTAAGAGAGATTACTAAAGACAATTGACCTTTTTGTTAGATTGTGAACATTTGATGCCTTAGAGATTAAAGGCACTTAGAATTGTACCGAGCTTAAAAGTGATTGAAGCTCATTAAATATGATTTGTGGTTTTATGTGGAATTATGGAATTGTGGAAGGCATGATGGCCTTGTTTGAGAATTATGAGGCGAAACTACCTAAGTATGTGAGGCTACTGAGCCATGAATGTTTTATGTAAGTTATTTACATATATGAGGTTAGGGAGCTTGATTAAAGTTGTGAATTATGACTTATGAATTATAGGGGCAATGACAACCCATGAGTTTGATAATGTTCCGTCCAATGCATGAATTTCGGACGTTGATCTGATTTAAGGTTGAGTGGAGTATAACTCATGTGACTATATATGTTCTTGCAAGGATGGTGGTAAGTAAGGACGATGGTGTTAGTCCAGCTTGTTATTCCCGCCTATAATGCTTTGATGCCACCCATTGAAATTATTTCGAGTGATGCCATCCATTGGGAGATTACTCCGAATGATGATTACGTGTATGATGCCACCCGTCTAAGAATACTCCGGGTGATACCATCCGTTGGGAAATTAATCCGAACGATGATTTTGATTCTTCACACATTGCTTTGGCACATGCGTGATTTGACTCTTCGCTTGTTGCTTCAGAATGTGCGTGATTTGTTTCTACGCCAACAGCTTTGTCTTGAGCATGATTTGACTTCGTCAGTTGGTCACCATGTGTGATTTGACTATGTCCAGGGAGAACCACTCAAAGATTGTGATTTGATTTGTATATGATGTGACATAGCCTCAAATAGGCTCATATTAATGATATGAATGATTGTGATATCTCGGCAACTAGTGTGTGCCTATGTATATTTATGTGGATATGGCTTTAAAGATAAGCTTAATAACATATGTATCAATATGGAGACTCCTTAAGAATGGTTGATGTGCCCCTAAAATGGGAGAAGTATTATTGAAATATGGTTGATATTTGATGGAACGCTTCAAGGCAAGCAAATTATAGATATTGAATATTGTGATTATGCTCGGCTATTAGAATGAGCCCATTGAGCCTAATTTGATGGCGGCTTTAAAGTTAAGCCTTAATTTGATATGCTCTGATGTGGTGACATAGAGTTTAGAAAATTATGAATGGGATACGTCGTTGAGTTGTGATCCAGCAAGATATAATACGATAAGATGTGTACGTGGGATATTAAGATAATCCTCACACTTTCATCTTTTGGAAATGTTTGTTTATATTGGACAAATGACTAGATATGCTGATATATATGTGTGCGAGTTGTTATGCTATGTTAACATCACCTCTCATTGAGGATTGGATAAGTCACTCCTCTGTTATACCATGTGTAGATAAGTGAAGCTACGAGATTGCGTGGCTAGTGTTGTCGTTTGGATGGACATGTATTTGGCATCCGGTAGGTCTCCATTTCGATGTGTCACTTTGCTGAGTCTGAGTAGGCCTTCCACCTTTGGATTTGGGTTAGTTTGTAAAGTATGTCAGGCACAATGTGCCATTTATATTTGAATAAGGGTTGTAAGATTCGAACCTGGTTGATGGCCAATGTATGGCCTATATGTATTCAATGATACATTGTATGTGAATTAGCTGCTAAGGGGGCATCAATTATGTATTTGATATTAAGTTATATTGGGAGTATAACTTTTGTATGCATGATTTGATTCAAAATTTTGAGGCTTGCTCAGGTGTCACAAGTTCAATCTGCCAAGCTCGTGTGTCAGTCACGAATCATTGGGTTTGGGCCGTCACAAAAACACACAAACTTTTATCCAAGTACCTTGTCACACAAGGTTTCTAGTAACTGTCAAAGGTAGCAAACAAGATTTCCCTACTACCAAGCGATAAAAAATATCGCTCCTTTAATCAGTAGAAGCTCTGATACCATGTTGAAAGAAAAAAACCAAAGAAGGTTTTTATTCTCTGTCATGAAATTATTATTTGCAGCAACCTATATATATATATACATGTTAATCCTAAAATAACCCTAAAACAAAAAGTTATTACAAATATAGAAAGCTCAATATTAGGCCTTAATAATCAGACATTGATACAAAAAATGATAATTACTCCTAAAAATCCTTCGTTAGTCAACATTAAAAATAAAAAATAATAAAAAATATTTGATTTTGTTTATATATCTACAAGTTTAGATGCTAAAGCCTGTCCAATAAAAGAAACGTATTCTCTTGAATACTCTCAAAGGGATAAAACTTTTCTTTAAGTATCGCGTATATATGAATTCAAACTTTGGTTTGTACTTAGGATAGATATCAAACTGCCGTAGAACTACTTCACAAACTCCGTCAACTTCACAAGAAAGCAGTAGAATTTTTATGCCTAAAAATATTATTCTTATTTAAACTATAATAATATTAAAGAATCCCCTAAATGGATTTTATTTTTATTTATGATATATTTTTCTTTTTTAAGACTAACAGAAAAAAATAAATCGAAAGAAATAGGAAATTAGGAAGAGAGATTAGGGAAAATCGGAATAGTCATAGAGGAGAAACAATAGGACAAAAGAAAAGAGGAGTGACATACAATGAGAAAGGGGGAGAGGGAGGATGAGGATAATACGGAGAGTTTTGATTATCCCGCAGTTAGCGCGGACATTGTACAAATGGGATTAAAGTGACAGCTTACATATCTGGTTACCATATTAATTTTACTCTGGCCCATGGTGGTTTTTGTTTTTGTTTTTTTTCATTATTATTATTTTAGCTTTTCCTTTGGTGTGGATATTTTCCTCAAGTGCCTTTGAAAACGTGAAACAAGGAAAGAAATATCATACATAAATACATACATAATTGATTGAAAAGAAATAAAATGATTTATCCATTTCCCTTTCAAAATTGACCCATAGCTTTTTAACCACAATATGAAAAATGGTAAAAAAGGAAAAGCAAGAATATGTAGCCTTATCATCTTGTGCTAGGCAAAATAATCCTCTAATTTTGGTTATTTGCCCCAACACGACCTTCTACCTTTGTGTTAAAAATGAAAAAAAAAAATTGTAGTATTACAATAAAAGTAAAAGAGAGAAATAAATGTAATGTTGTTAAAGTGATGTTTGTTAGTGTGTTCAATCTTGCATTGAGAGGGGCATGGAATTGTCCTGAGAGGAGCAAAGAGAGAAAATCTCTTCTAACGAGCCGTTCATGCAGCCCCTATACTTGTCATAAATCATGTATTCATCAATTATCTCTGGCTTTGTCTCGGATATATCTATCTGTGGAAAGTCTTCTAACTCTAATGGCGGATATGGAACTTGATAGTGAAGACTTGTGTAGCCTGGCATCTGCATTTCCTGCATTGGCAAAGAGACCAAAGCGTGCTCAAAGAACTGCTAATATTATATGTTTGAAACAAATTGCAAAGGTTAACAACACAGATATAAATGTAAACTGTAAGCATGAGTATTTTGCTCATAGGGGGTTATTGATTACCTTTATTAATGAAAACACAAGTCTCATTTAAAAGGCTAATTTTGAAGTTTTGGTTTTCTAAGAAAATAGAGATAGATGTTGCCACTATGACCTTGGCCTAATAGTAAGGAAGGGAGATGCTTAGGCACGCACGGGATAATTACTTTATCTCGTTATAGTGTAACTTTGCTAATGAATTAGCTAGAAAGGAGTAAATGTTGGCTGATTCTTCCATTCCCCTTTGAGTATTTCTGAAAAGATAACTGGAAATGAGTTTGAAGTGTCCAAAGGAGATGGTGATAAGAAAAAACAAAAGCAAAGTGGTTTTTGAATGGAAAAATTGTGCAGACTCTGACCAAGATGAGAAGAAAGAGAAAGGAGTCATCGGGGTTAGTGACATTGGAGATGTTAGATAAACCAAGAGGTATGTGGAAAATGAGGGAGAAAGATGTTAGGGTCAGTCAAAAGAAGTTATAGAAGAAAGCCTCGCATTTGAGTCAGTCTAAGAGATTTTTGGGGGGTGAGCTTTAGGAAAAGAGAGTGAGCTTCGATTGCTTCTAACTTTTGTTACTTTAAGATGGAAAGCCAACTCAAAGTGGTGGTTTGGTGGGCCAATTCGAACCCACATTGATCAGCTGATTGTACTTTCATGTGTTTGCGTGACTGCAGCCCAGGCGTTGGATGGGGAAGATTGGTGTGATTTTGAAGCCTTTGGTGATAAAGCAGGCAATAAAGCAGAATATTGCTGTAAATGCAGTGTTGGCAAAGGAGATAATCATGCCATGAACATAAAAGATGTCTAAAGCAGATTATTATTATAAGAATCAAGGGATGGCCCATAGCAATGACCTAATGCCTGATGCATGTTTATTTATGTGTATGATCTTCTAATCTTACGTCATCTTCAGAGAATTTCTGAAACAAATCACATTAATCCTGCATCCTCAGACAAACCTCACAAAAGGTAATTTGATGAATTAGGTTGTACCTGAAATAGGTTGGACGAGAAATCCGCGGGAAGTGAACACATATTAGCCGAACTGTTTGCTTCATCCGAGGTGAATGGAGCTTGGTGATAATCATCTGGCATGCCAGTTTCATTGGGTGTTCCTTGAGTGACATCGGATGAAGAAGTATTGAAATTCTCATCTTCAGCATCTCTCCCTCTTGAAATTTCAGTTCCACTTGCATCATCACCAAATAATTGTTCATCTGACACCCAACCCACTTCCTTCTCTGCGTTAATATTGTTCTCAACGGCTTCCTTTGTTTTATTAGGAATTTGTATGGTTTTCTTGAAGATGCGACACAAAGCGTAAGAGTCCTGTTTTGCAAAAATTATATAGTACATATGAAACTCTGTTCATTAACATCCACCATTTCTTCAATTTTACTTGTGTAGGGAAAGTGTACATATAATGCATTCAAAATCTTTAAAGGAATATTACAAAGAGTTTAAACAAGAAGATTAGAACCAAAAGAGAGATGGATCATTAGCCATTAGCTAGTACACCTATAAATGTATAAAGTGTGCAAGATTAGACCCAAAGAGTCTTTCACACAATCATTTTGATATGCCACTCTTTCCAAAAGAAAATGAAAACGGAAGGACTATTGTAAAGGAGCATATGTGAATGATGATTATGCACACCACACAGATCTTTACTGTTCACCATATGTCAACTCCTCTAAATGAAATTATTGATTTAGGAGTGTTTTGAGAGAACAATTACCAGTAACTTAATTATCTAATAAGCATTAATCGTATCATATATTCCATTAAGCATTCAAGAAATTTCAGGAATTAATTCTGGTCGTGGCTTTCAGGGTCTCCATTATGTAGCTGGTAGTTACCGACAACTTTCTCATAGAAATGTTTATTACTACAAAATAGAAGAAAATCATGTATCCATTATTCTTTAACTCATTACAACTTCCAGAACAAGGACGTCCAAATTAACAAATGTTGACAAGTTCACCACTGTAGATATATCTCACTTGATTTTGGTGAGCATGTATAGATGTAAAGCCTAGTTAATATTACGATTGTTGTGCATACATAAGAGGAACTAATTAATTTAATTATGATGGGTGGTGTAGATTACGTTTACCTTTAAACTTGATGCAGGAGCAGTGGCGGAAGATGATTCGACCAAGCGATACTCATGCATTACCCAGTTAGTTCTGATGCCGTGAGGAGCCCTACCTCTGTAATAAACCAATGTCTTCTTCATGCCAACTGCCCTCTTCTGAGAGTGTACTGCCCTATCCTTGCCCGTGGCTTTCCAGTATCCGGCACGTGTTGCCCTGTTAGTTCTTGATCCATTCGGGTACTTCTTGTCCCTTGGGCTGTAGAAGTACCACTCCATGTCTTTGCTTGGTAAGAATGACTTATCTGTTTGTTGATAACATGAATTTGCGTTTTTGACAGTGCAATGTCAGTTAGTGCCGCTACCTCTAATTAAGAGTTGAACAAGATGATCATATTATTTCATATTGACAGAAGAACAAATTAGGTGGAAATTCCACTTTACCTGGTAAATCCCAAGGCTCACACTTGTACAGATCAACCTCTGGGATAATTTCAAGCTCAATCGTGCGACCGCTGATTTTCCTATCTAGATAGTAAGCAACAAGTTCTTCATCAGTTGGATGAAACCTGAATCCAGGAGGGAGACTCATAGGAGCCATGGCAGTGTTTAGAGAGAGAGAGAGAGAGAGAGAGAAAGAGAAGAGACAGAAAAAGAAACTGGGCAGATTTAGAATGTGATACAACAGAACATGCTAACTAGGCTTGTACGATGTTGAACTATATAGGCCACTATTAGAATCAATAGCAAAACAATTGGCCCTTAGATATTCTCATATATTACACTGTTGGCATTGGCCTGCGGGCAGCTTCTAAATGGAAATTTTTGTCCATAATTTAATACCCTTTTCCGCAAATATATCACCTAAATCTTGCGAAACAATAATAATTAAATGAAGATCTAAGACATGTAGACATTGTAATTATGGTGATGATTGGGGGGTTAAAACAAAGAGAATATGATATTGATATAAGTACTTTGGCTTTTGCAGATTCTATGTGTTACGATTTGTGTGAAAACCCATAGGGAGGATAAGAAGCTTCCCTGCTTTTGTCTGCTCACAAACTAACAAAAATCAGAGTTCCTCTCAAAAAGTAGAGTGGGCCACTAAGCCGTCCATACTCTAGAACACGCAATACTAGGCCTCTCCCTCTTTGTTTAATCATAGAAATTGCCTTTGTCCAAAAAAAAAAAGGGTTTAATGCATTGTCTGCTCTGCTGCAATCAGATTTTGTTAATATATATATAGTGTATTGTACAATTAATATATGTAGAGACAATGACCATAAGATAAAATAATGGGAATATTATTCTATTGTGTATAATACAATTCCATCTTTCTACTCTTGGCATATGGTTGATCATTCTCGAATGAAGAAGCTACCTAGCCCACTGCATGAAAAGGATTGCAGTGTAATCAAAGAATCTCTCTCATGTATATGTATAGTATGTCAATATCTATACATACATAAATACATATATATATATATATATGTATAATCATCTGTCATTTGTACCATTCTTATAGTTTAAAGCAGTTGACAACTCACATTATGTGCTTGATGAGGGCCTTATTATTAAATTTGGATTATAGACATGTGCAGTTATTAATTGCTGCCTGAATATTTAAGTAGAAAAAAAAGTCGAAAACACTGCTAACTTTAAACTTCTTTGTTTGTTGAGAGGTATAGGGACCGTTATATTGGGATTTGGTAGGCATGTATATATTGTCTAGGCAATGGCCTACGTATTAGAACAGCTCATCAGTTTTTGCTTTAACCTTTAAGCTTAATCACTCCACTTAAGGCATCCATGGAGGCACCAAAACAAAACAAATGTTCAGTTTAGTCAGCATGCAAACATAAACAGAAATGCGTAAGTTCATCCCATGGTATCATTTTTTTTTATCAATTCAGGTCTCTTTCTTTATTAAAGATCTGTCAAGGAACCAATATGCTCAGAACAATAAACTCGAATATCAGCAACAGATATGTATCCATTTGAAAGAAAGGGAAGATAAAAAAATTTACAAAGTAATAAAGATGTCAGTACGTTGTAACCTAGCTAACAACACAGACCCATGCATGAACGCTACCAAAGAGCAATTAGGTCGATGGGTTGATACGGTTTGGTTGAATATTTTATATTTGCAAGTTATCAGGTTAGATGGTTTATTTTGTTAGTTAATCGACGATTTTCACGTGGAATGTGAAGGTGATTAATTTCCTTTCTCCCTATGAACCTTATTAATACATTGCTTGCAGGAAGATTATTCAAAGAAGCTGGAATTGTTATGTTTGTCATTGTTGAGTTTTCCAGAAAATTGCTCTGTGAGATGAATAGAAGAATCTTCAAAGAGAAGAAGGAAAGAACAGAGCAGAAAAGCTTTTTTGAAGAAACTGGAAAATCACCCACACATTTCATTATTTTCCAGCATTATATATTTTCTACAAGAAAACCAACTAAGGCACATAGATCCAGCCTCGAGAAACAAAATCCTAAAACTTCGGAGCACTAAAATCGAAGCATCGTTTTCAGTGCTGAGCAACGGCTATCAAAATGAACAACTCAGGAAGAACAAAACGACAATAAACAAGTTGTTTTGACACATAGCAATAACAGCCAAGTAAAAACGACACAACAGACAACCGTTTTATAACACAGGAAATAAAGCAACAAGTAAAATGACATTACAAGATACGTATTATAACAAGTAATGGGTAAAGTTGACACGGTAGTGTTTTGGAGTATTAAAGAACCTTCTTCAATTTTCAAAAAACCCATTCCTTCCCTCCAAAAACACCTGCTCCACTAATTCAACCACATCAAGCACATTGGTTCACCAGATTATGAGCATTCTTCAATACACCCCCGTGATCAAAAATCTAGTGAACTCCTAGTCGAGATCTTAGAACTTCAAACCTTTTTGTACCCAAAGCCTTTGTAAATATATTTGCCAATTGTAAGTTAGTTTGCTAATACCTCAATTCGATCACTTGCTTCTTCACTGCATCCCTCAATGCATGATACTTCACTCGAATATGCTTTAATCGACCATGATGAACAAAGGTTTTTAGCTATAGAGATAGTAGATTGATTGTCCATATGAAGTATAGTACCTTTCTTTTGAATAAACCCAAGATCCAATAATATCTTCCTCAACCATTGAACATGATTAGCAGTTGTAGCTGTAGCAATATACTCATCTTCAACTGAAGACTATGCAACAATCTCCTATTTCTTTGAATTTTAAGTAAACACTGCACTTTCAACTGAAAAACAAAAACCACCAGTGCTTTTGGAGTCAGTAACAGCCCTTACCCAGTCACTATCACTAAAACCTTGTAGCTCACTACTATCCCCCCTTATGTACTTGAAACCATACTCCATTGTCCCTTTTATATACCTTAGAATCCTTTTTGCAGCTTTGAAATGCAACAAAGAAGGTGCTTGCATAAACCTTGACAGTAGACTTGTAGCATACACGATGTCAAGTCTAGTGGCTGACAAATACAACAGTGATCCAATCATACTTCTGTAAATAAGTCCATCTGCATCTATTGAACCATCACTTTTATGCAATCTATTGCCAATAGTAAAAGGACTGTTAACTAGTTTCCAAGCATCCATGTTAAAATTTTTTAACAAATTTCTTACATACTTTGACTAATGCAAAAAGATCCGATCTGCTTCTTGTTGAACTTCCATCCCAAGAAAATAAGTCATCAGGCCTAAGGTAGTCATCTCAAATGTAGACATCATTTGCAGCTTCAATTTTTCCAAGTATTCAACATCTAGCCTTGTAATCAACAAGTGATCAACATACAAGGTAACTATCAAAATGACAGAATTGTCTGAACTTCTCACATAGAGAATAAGCTTAATTAGGCTTCTATTAAAACCTTGACTTCTAAAATAGTCATCAATCCTTTCATACCAAGCTCTAAGAGCTTGTTTAAGTCCACATAAAGCTTTAATAAGCTTACAAACTTTGTTTTCAACACCCTATACCTCATACCCTTCAGGTTGTGCAATATAAATGTTTTCTTTTAAAATACCATTCAGAAAAGCTTATTTCACATCCAAATGGAAAATTTTCCAACCTTTTTTTGTAGATAAAGCAACTAATAACCTTATAGTATCACGTTTAGCCATAAGAGCCAAAGTGTCAAAAAAATCAACACCATAATTCGAGCATACCCTTTAACTATTAACCTGGCCTTGTACTTATTAGCTGTGCCATTTGGATTCAACTTGGTTATGTATTCACTTGACCTCAATCACTTGTTGATTGTTTGGTTTGTCAACTAGCACCCAAGTTCCATTTTTCAAAATCATACTTATTTCGACATCCAGTACTGCATTCCAATTTTTAGCAACTTGTGCTTTGCAAAACTAGTAAGATCTACAATTGCCAAGTTGCATTTATTGCATATATCTTGCAGTGATCTTGTGCCTTTAACTGCCAACCTTTCATCCTCCAAGTCAATAGACTTAGTTTCAACATCTTGCAGTTGCTCATCAATACCAAAGACTCACTTTCTGACTTGTCCAGATTCCTACTTTTCTAGTTCCAAATTTATCCCTCATCAAACTTTGAAAGGTCACTATAACCAATATGCATAGTTAATATAGCTTTTGGATCCAATTTGGATATATTTTGATTGAGTACTTTAGCATAACACACTAAACCAAAAGTTCTTAAGTGAGGAACCTTTGGTTTGTGTTCAAAACACATCTCATAGGGTGTTTTATCTGTCAAGGTTCTTATAAGACAAATTCATATATAGTTAGTTATGTTAATAGCTTCTGCCCAAAATACCCTTAGTATATTCTTTTGAAAAACAAACACCTTGTCATTTCCACCAAAGTTCTATTCTTCTCTTATGAGGGTTATATGTTACTGTGAGCTATGCTTGACTCCAAATTGAATTTACAAATTTTCAAATTCTATAGCAATGTATTATGTGTAATTGTCAGTCCTTAAGGTTTTGATTCTCTGCTGAGAGTGAGTTTCAACCAATGCTTTGAATCTCATGAACTTGATTAATGCTTCTAACTTTTGTTTCATGAAATATACCCAGTAAATTTAGTAAAATCATCAATGAACACAATATAAAACTTATTGTGATTTAGTGAAGGTGTCTTCATAGTCCACACAAATCAATATGTACAAACTCTAATGTCTACTTTGCATACTAGTTTCTCAACATTGGAAAAGGCTTTCTACTTTAGTTCTCAAGCTGACACACTTTCTCAATTCTATTAATCTGTAGAAAACCTTCAACCAAATTTTCAATAGCCATTTTACTTAAGGTTCTGTAGTTAACATGACCTAGTTTTTTGTACCATAATTTAGAAACATTATCTTCACCAACAAAAGCTCTATGCTTAATTTTCATTAGGTTCAAAGGATAACATTTGTTCTCCATTTCAACAGTTAAAATTTCACTCCCATTAGGATAAAAAAATAGTGCATACCTCACCCTTGCATAACAAAGTATAATTCAGCTTAGCTAGCTGGTCTATACTAAATAGGTTTTGATCAGCTTAAAGTACCAAGAAGACATCTGTTAGGTATTTAATACTACAAGGTGTTTCAACAACCATAGTTCCTTAACCACTAATTTTCAAGTAAACTCCATTCCTAATTTTAATTCGAGCTCTGAAGCTTTTATCAAGTTCTGAAAATAGTTGGTTATTGCGAGTAAGATGGTTAGAACACCCACTATTAAGCAACCACACATTCTTTTCATCTACATCACTCTCCATTTTAGCCATGAACAACATTTCCTCAACTTCATCTGTTTTCTACATCATTTTTTCTTTTCTTCGCAAACCTTTTCCAAATGACCAAGCTGCTTACAAGCTTTGTATTTCACATTGGGTCTATACCAATAGTACTTAGGAGTGTGATTCCTCTTCTTACAATGAGGGTAATGAGCATATTTATCTTTCTACTTTCCTTGCACACCATCACTAGCCTTTCCCTTACTTCCATTCTTCCTAGATCTTTCACCTTTAA
The DNA here is from genome assembly GCF_000208745.1 of Theobroma cacao. Taxonomy (NCBI): domain Eukaryota; kingdom Viridiplantae; phylum Streptophyta; class Magnoliopsida; order Malvales; family Malvaceae; genus Theobroma; species Theobroma cacao. The sequence goes on along the minus strand of NC_030856.1, from coordinate 20,600,515 downwards.
CTTTCAAGCCTTTGGTTTTAGCAACTAAGGCATTTTCAACCAGGTTTTTTGAGTTGAAAGCTCTTCTTTGCACTTGAGCTAAGAAAGCATTAACTAACTCTATAGTAGAGATCCTGGTAAGATCCTTTAATCCTCAAGTGATGAGATCTTAACCTCAAATCTTTTTAGTAAACTAACCAAAATTTTGTTTACAACTTTTCTGTCAGATACCTCTTTTCGAAGAAGTCTTAGTTGATTTACTAATTTCATCATCTTATCTGAGCAATCTTGAATATGTTCTTCCTCCTTCATCTTTGGTAACTCAAACTGCCTACATAGATTCAACACTTGCATTTGCCTAGTCCAATCATTTCCCTAATACTCCTCTTTTCAATGTATCCCACACTAACTTAAGGTCATCAAAATTCATTATCTTAGCAAATATAGTTTCTGACACAACAAAATGAAGGCAAGAGAGTGCCTTATATCATTTGGCTATTTTTTCACTGTGATGTTTAATTTGTGCCAAAGTGGGATTGGCATGCCTTTGCCTAAAAGGTTCTCCACCTATTTTAACTACATCCCACAAATTAAAGGCTTTTATATCAGCCCTCATTTTAATTGCCTAGAAAGGATAGTTTGTACCTAAGAAAATAGGATGTGTTGAAGCTTGCGACTGCCATTTGAGCTGTCAATTTCCACGATTAAGAGAAAAATCAAGGGTAACAAATGAGTCACGAGTCCCTCAAGGAAAAGCACTTTGATACCATGTTGAGTTTTTCATAAAATTGCTCAGTGAGGTGAATAGAAGAATATTTAGAGATTAGATTTATAATTTCACCTTGAAAGTTTCTGATTTGAATTTTGAGTTTAGAGAAGTAGGATTTATGATTGAAATTAAAAGGTTAGTTTCAATCATGCAGTCCAAAATCACTTGTACCATGAAAGCAAAAGAAGTAATGTGATATTAGAATATCTTCAATTATTTAATTTGATTAAAAGCGTAATGCTTAAAACACCCCTTTAACTATTCAAGAAAATTCAAACAAATCATTATTCTTCTATTGCGTTTGTAAACTTCTATTTTTGTATATTTGATAAAAGTCTATTTCCACATTGTGGCTATTTTATTTATAAAAGAATATAGAATATGAAAAAGACAAAAATAGCCTTAAACCTATAATAATACTGAAGTTACTTAAGCCATAATAATATATATCATGCTTTAACACTCCCCTTCAAGCTTGAGCATAGATATTGATCATGCCTAGCTTGTTCCAAATATAATCAATTCTAACCCGAGAAGAATTCTTAGTAAACAAATCTACTAATTGCTCTCCCATGCTCACATAGGAAGTAAATATCAATTTCTATTGAAACTTCTCACATATGAAATGACAATTAACCTCAATATATTTTTTCATTTCATGAAACACCAGATTAAAAGAAATATGCATAGCTATTTGATTATCACACCACAATCTCATAGGAGACGAATATGCAAAACCAATTTCCTTCAACAACTTATGAATCCACATAAGCTCACAAGTAGTTTGTGCCATAATGTGATACTCGAACTCTGCACTAGACCTTGCTACCACATCTTACTTCTTACTTCCATGATTTTAAATTTCCTACCACAAACACATAATATATTGTAGTAGATTTCCTATCATTTGGTGACCCAACTCAATCGGCATCAATAAAACGTCAACTTGAGCATGTCCATGATCTCCACATACAATTTTTTTGTCAGGTGCCTCAAATACTTTAGGATACAAACAAAAGCATCTCAATGGATAGTAGTACGCGTTGACATGAATTGACTTACTACACTTACTAGAAAATAAATATCAAGACGAGTCATTGTCAAATAATTCAATTTAGCAACTAATTATCTATATTTTTGAATATCTAGAAATTCCTCTTGTTCTTTTACTATAAGCTTCACATTTAGGTCCTTAGGAGTCTCACAAGGCTTTGCATCAAGCAATCTAAAATCTTTGAGTAAATCTAGCACATACTTCTTTTGGGAGATAAATATACCTTTTTGGAGTGAGTTACTTAAATCCTTAAAAAGTATTTGAAGGAAACCAAGTCTTTCATATGAAATTTTGCTTAAAGAAAAACTTTAAGATTATGAATACCTTATTGATTACTACTTGTAATTACCTCCCAAAACAAGCTTGAGGATATTGTTTCAACCCATATAATGATTTCTCAACATGTATATGTACTTTACCAAACTCTCCCTAAGCAACAAACCCATGTGGTTGCACCATATACACCTTTTCTTATAAGTCATTATGAATAAATGCGTTCTTCACATCCAATTGGTACAAACACTAATGATAAGTAACAACTAAAGAAAGAAATACACGAATAGAAGTTAATTAAGCTACAGGAGAAAATATGTCTATATAATCCACACCATATATTTCAACATATAAACTTAGCTACTAATCGAGTTTTCAATCTAGCAATAGTACCATCAAGATTCAACTTTATTGTATATACCCATTTGCATCTAACAGCCTATCTAATTGGTGGAAGAGAAACTAAATCCCAAATAACATTACTCTTAAGAGTCAGGATTTCTTCTTCCATAGTAGTTCACCAACAATCATGAGATAATGCCTCCGTAAAAGTCTTTGAACCTGAAACAAAATTAAGAGAAGTAACAAAGGAATGGGAAGAACAAGAAAGATGGTTATAGGACACAAAAGAATAGATGGAATGGGTGCATTGATGTTTACCTTTTTGAAGAATAATAAGGAGATCAAGATTAGAATTTAATGTCATAAAATTCGGTACAAGGTTATAGAAGCTCATGTTTTGTGTGTTAATAGGACAAAGTTGAGCAAAAGAGGTCAAAAGAACTGCTTGACCTGCAACCAATGCCTATCAGGCAATGGAACAAAGTTAGCATGGATTCCATCATGGGATCGCCTCGAGTTGATGGGTTTAGAAGCATTATGGTAGTAATGAATAGATTCTCTAAGTATGACAAACTGATAATTACCACCTAAGAGTGTCTTGCTAAAAAGGCAGTCAAACTGTTCATGAAGCATTTGGTGAACTATTAAGGGGTCCTAAAGACCATCATCAATGATAGGGATGGTTGGTTCACAAGTAGATTCTAGATTGAGATGTTCAAGTTATTAGGGTTTGAGTTTTGTTTTTTGAGCAACATCCACTTACAATCCAATAAGTAGATTGAGAGGATGAATGCAATGCTTGAGCTTTACCTTGTAATACTTCATGTATAGCACCTGCACAAACTAACCTAGATGGCTCGATGTTGTACAGTTTTCTCACAACTTTTAACATAATAAATCTACGGGTCAAAGCACTTTTGAGATAATGATTGGGTAATAGCCCACATGCCATGTGTGATAGTTGTTAGGTATACTAGTCCAACCCCTACTACATACAAATGCGCTCGACAATGGGATGAGCAACAAGACTTGGCTTTAGCATGCCTCCACAAAGCTACTAAGAGGGCTAAGAAATGAGCAAATGACTCACAAAAATAGACTCATTTTGATATGGGGAACATGATAATGGTGAAGCTCCACTTGGTGTTGAGGCATAAAAGGCTACACATGGGCTTGATTCACTAGTATAGGGGGCCTTCCAAGGTGGTGAAGAGGATAGGACAGTTGGCCTATAAGTTGACATGTTGCCCAAACCTAAGGTACATCTAATCTTCCATATGAGTGTGCTTAAGCCTTACCATGGAGACAATGAAGACCCCAATCGTCGAGTGAACCACAAGGCATCAATAAGGGTTCGAGCTGCATTCAAGAGGGAAATAGAAAAGGTGCTGGCTAACTAGGTACTTAGACAAAAATATCAATTGCCCAAGCCACTAGTACCTTATGAAATGGAAAAAACTACAAAAGAGTGAAACTATTTAGGAGTATGTAAGGATGTTGCAAACTTAAGTGTAAGAGGGTGTCTTGGCTCATGGTTCAAGATGCCAGAAGAGGATAGACGTGCCCATCGGGTGAACAAGTGTGAAGGTAAGACCTTGGGTGGCCCCGATCACATCAAACCTATGCAATGAAGAGTTAACCCCCTTTAGTGCCGAAGAACACAAATAGCCTGCTTGGGCCATGTGATGACATGCAACATACAAATGAGTTAGGCTACACATAGCAAGACAAATTGGGTGCACCATTGAGCCAGCTCGTAGCGTTACGCACAACATTATTAGGTAGGTTGGCAAGATTATACCTAATAGTCCACTAGAGGGGTAAAACTGCTAAAACACTTTTTAGGAGTCTCCTGTTATATTTTGAACCAAACTAGTCGTTACACACCTTTTTACTCGTTAAAGAGAAGAAGTCACCCTTAGACTCCTAAATAGCTTGTAAATATAGGGATAGCTACTGGTGGGGAATTTTATGTATAAAAAACCTCCTTGAAACTCATTGTATAGCTGATTATTCAATAATATTTGAAGCTTTACTCTCTCAAATCTCTTCTTACACACTTTTACTTGCTTTTGCAAACTTTTCTTGCTGTGTGCTTGAAGGCTTGTTGCCTTGTGTACTTGCATTCATCTTACATAATTGTGTTATTTATAAATAATTTGATAAAGTTAAGGGGACAAGTAGAAATAAAAAGAAGAATAAGAAGAAACCTTATAGGCAAAAACCCAATTTTTAAGAAACCAAGAGCCACCCCCTTCTACCTCCCTACTTCCATAGTTTCCCAACCATAAGACTTTGAAGATGAAATTTTAAGACTAAGGTGTATCATCTAAAACATATTTTATGAGTTTTGAAATTTTATTCCATATATTATTCTATTTGTTGGCATGTAGATACTTGAATCTAATATATTAATTTTTTTAAAATGAGATATAAGGATGATGTTATTTTTTAAAACATTAAAAGAGATAAAAAAGGAAGAAGAAGAAGAAGAACAAAGTGATGACTCTACCATATATTAATCTGATACAAGTTATTAGATGAAGTATGTATACTATTATAAACCTTTATGTTTCGCTATTGATAAGGCGCAATTGTATACTTGATGAATAGTAAATATGAAAGTTTAAAAATGTTGCAATGGAGGAGTAAAGAATAACAAAATTGAGATACAATTAATTAAGATATCAGCAATATTATTCAATTGTTAAAAGAGAATATTATAATCTTCGAGGCATAAACAACGCATTGTATTATTTATACTTTTTATAACAACTTAGGACATAAGATTATAATGTTTTGCTTTTCCATGACGGTGTGCCACTACTATCCTTCCACCTAGGTACATTCTAAGAGTTGGATTATTAGCAGACCAAAAACTTTTCTTTCTTTTCTTTGTTTATTGTTTTGGGGTAAATAATAGTCTCCTAATCCGGTGGTCCATATATACTTCAAATCCTTCCATTCTATTATTTAATACTCATATGTAAACTATATGGCCAAAAAAAAGAAAGAAAGAAAGAAAGCATGCTAAAGATGATACTGTCTTCTGACTGAAAAGGAAGGTTTTGAAGCTCTAAACACCATAAATTGTTTCCCAAAGTGGTTTAAAGGATCATCAAGTCCAAATTTCCGTCTTAGAGATATCGATCCTTATCATGCATAAAGGAATAAAATTTTATCTCAAGAAACCTACAAAAACACAAGCAATTCGAAAAGATTCCCCAAAAACAAACCGCAAAGCCCAAATAGTATAATTAGTTTTTACCCAAATTTTAAAATTTTAGAAAAGTTACTCCTAAACTGAAACAACTTCTTCTGCATACATATAGCATGATATATAGTTTGGAAATATATATGCATGATCATTCATGAATTTATAATTATATATGTAACTTTTCTTAATTTAATGAAATTTTCATATGCAAGGTACCTACATTTCATCTTTGTTTTACATGGAGGATTAATGTTGATGAATAAAATAAGGTTGATGTGGTGTGAATGAGATAATTCTTTGTCCCCACTCCTCCGTTTCTTTTGGTTTATCTCCAAGGAAAAAAGAACACTTTTATCATTCAACAGGTGATGACATAAAGGAGGGACCCACCAGCCATCTGAACAAATCTACCTGGCACACCGTCACAGTTTGCTTTTTCTTTTTAGGTTTTTCCTCCTTTTATTTTGTTTTATTAAATTTTTATCTGCCACTTTTTCTTTACTGTGTTTTTTTTGTTCCATGTTTGTGCCCTTTAGTTCCTTTTCTTAAAATATCATTTTCATTTGGGTAAAGACATCCTAACTGCTTTAATCATGACAAGCCCAAAATCTTTGACTGGTCTCTTACTCGCTCTTGTACTTGTGATCAAGTTTCTATATGTATATATATATAGATGATGATGGATGGATGGATGGATGGTATATAGAAAGAAGAAACAACTATAATGATTTAATTTCATTTATTATTATATGATAGGATGATCAAATGTAATTGCCATTTGAAACATGAGTGTATGCATTCTTATCAAAAGGAGCACTGCACCACATAAAGCAACGGGAAAACTAGAATTAGGGTACTGCGGAATAGCTGACAGAGAGGCTTGGCAGTGCAGGTTGTCCCATAAATCAAATAAAATATCAGACTTTTTAGAGCACTGTTCACAAGAATTAGTGTATTCATGTATAAGTTATTATTAAGTTAAGTTTCATCACCGCAAAAACCAGTATATTCATCAATAAGTTTCTTCTTTTTGTTTGTTTGCTACCTTTATATGGCTTTTGCAGTTTTTACACCTCCTCAAGTATGACATGAGTTTGCGCAGCTCCCAACCAATTACTTTGTGCTTGTGAGTGATCAGATGAGTTTGAAGCTAGGCAGGTAGCTAGGGTACCTCTTTTGCCGAAAGACCTTTTTATTTTCTTTACCAACCGTCCTGCACCATATCTGCATACACAAACTTATATACTAGGTGATGATAGCTTCAACCTTATTTGAATTGCGAAGGAGCTTTTGATTTTGCATAAAGAGATTCCAAGCTAGCTATTCTTTTTCCCCAATCGGCTGGGGAAATGGCAGGCGCTCCAAAGAAAAGTAGTAAACTTGATACAATGACTTGTAACGGTCGAGTACCTAAATCGATGATTCTCATTCATTTTGTTTTTTGGGTCATTCCAGGTCTGTCTATATTCGATATTCCATATGGGTTTTGCTCATTTTGATGTTAAATAGAGCTCGAAAGCCATGCAACCTTTCACACGATCTTAGGGTGATAAAGCAAAGCAAAGAGCGAAGAGCAAAGAAAAAGCAAAGTGCAATTGGGGAGTTGATGGGAGATTGACAGATCGTAGAGTGGTAGTTGGCTCAGCAGCATTAGAGTCCAAAATGTCGGCTCCATTCAACCTTTTTGTTTGTGCACACAAAAAGACAAATGCTTGAGATTCTTCTTTTGTATTTCATGGATGGATCATTAGTTGCTTTCATGCGGGTTTTGGGAGCCCATTGGCCCACAGCCCGACCTCATGGCTCATTAGTTTCCACTCTTCTACTCTTCCACTTCTCCGTTACCCCTTTCGTCCTTGATACGTGGGATGTGACTGAAGCCCATCTACCCCTTTTACTCAGGCCTAGGCCCACCAATGGTTTTCTGCCTATTTAGGACAACACTCAGACTCATAAGCAACTGTTGTGAATAGTTTATTTACAATTATTATGACTTTTCAAGAATTAAATAATTTTATTTTATTCAAACTTTGAGTTAAAAAAATATTAATTTTGTTCACCGAGCCCATTGCTATTTTTTGCTTCAAATATTCGCTAATCCACTAAGACTAGTACTAGTCTAGCAAGCCCACTAGCACTTGACCTATTTATTTCACTTAGCTCGACTTTTATTAATAGTTGTTAAATCGAAATACGTATTGTGTATTAAAATTTTATTTTTAAGTATTGAGTATTGACTATTGTATCATATCGTAAAATATAATAAATTGAAATTAATTATAAATAACGTTTATGCATGTAAAATAGAGAAAAAAAATTTGAAAAAGTTAAGTTTACTAATAGAATTGAATATTATAAGGTATAAATTGAAAAGATTATTATTTTTTAATTTAAACTTTCAACATATCCTTTAACAATATATATTTTTAAATAAAATATTTATTTTTCATATGAATTTATTAATTAAAAATTGTAAAACACATAACATATTGAAATCAAAAGAGACATTTGAATTCTTTTAATATTTTTTATTTAAAAGCTAAATCTTAAAGATTGAAAATCATAAAAATAGTTTTTCATCTTTCAACTTGAAAAGTAAAAAAAAAAAATTGATAATTGGTTAGAATTAAGATTATAAAAAGAGTGTTGACCATATCATACAATACATCCACATCTTACGATATACTTTTGATATTTGATCAAATTCAATACGACTATCAATATGCATCGTTTTCTACTAATATCATAACGTATCATACGATATTGATAACTATGCTTATATGAACTAAAGGCTGTCTTTTATAAACTTTTTTTTATTCACTTGGTTTGTAACTTATAAAATTACATTCCAAAATGTGTACAATTTTATATTCATCCTTATCTTCAGATACAAATGCCCTTGCTTGAATGTTGTTTTGGGCGAACACAAGTCTAACAAATGATTAAACTACTATCTTTGCAATCACAAGTCAATCTATCAGTTAGCAATAAAGAACAATTGATCACATCCTACAATTTAAGCTATCTTTGATTTGTATAAGGAGAAATTTTTTATCTTATTACAAGATCTCACATGTTCAAAATTAGATAGTTGAAGAAAAAATTCAAAAATGATCCATTTTGAACTTTTTTAGGATTTTCAAAGCATATTTCCTTTGAGAGATAAATATGACAGCATCATATTGATGAAATTCCATCTCACCTAGATCAAACATTTCAAGTTCAATTTGCATGATTTGCTTGAACTACTTCAAAGATTATGAATCACAATCTGCAACCAACAAATTACCATAGTGGCATAATAAGCATTTCAAATTCAATTTGCATGCTTTGCTTGCACTGGGTAAAATTAATTCTGAATCACAATCTGTAACCAACAAATAATCATAGTGACATAATAAGTTGAACTACATTATCAAATGTTAAGACATACAAAGTGACTTAACCTTTACTTCTCTTGAAGCCTTGTTGAAGGAGATAAACATCAATTTTACTATACTAGGCCTTTGGTGCTTGCTTTAAACAATAGAATGCCTTGTTAAGCTTTTATACCTTGTCTTCACTACCATGCACTTGACACCATTCTAGATGGTCAACAAAAATGTCTTCTTGAAGTTTTCTGTTAGATAAATAAGCTTAAAGTAAAGTAACCAAGAGAGGGGGTGAATTGGCTGTCAAATAAAAATTCTCCTTTTTTAAATTTTCAACATAGTTGAAGTATAAAGAGTAGAGTTATAAAAACAGAGTATGAGCTTAACAAGTAAAGTGAAAAAAAGTAAAGAGTACTCAGTAAAGTTTTTATAAAGGTTTGGCCTATGATTCTTACGTCATCTCCTTTGATAGCACAAGGAGTTTGAATCCACTATCAACTTACCTTTTAACATAAGATCAAGAGTAACGTTTACAACTAAATGCCTTTCAAGGATTAAGCATAGCTTCAACCAAAGTCATTGCCTTTTCAAGATCAAGCACAACCTTTACAACCAAAATGCCTTTTAAAGATCAAACACAACCTCAATCAAATGCCTTTTAAGGGTCAAACACAAACTCTCTACCTTTTGCTTGGAGTTATAACCTTAACACCATCTTGTCAAGGAGATATAACCTATGCAATAGTGGATTTCTAAAAGAATCTCTAGCTTAAAACGTCTAATAAGGTTGGTAAGGAATCTAAGTACAAAAAGGTGAAAGCTTTCTCAATAATGATGAATGATGAAGTGAAGTTTAGGCTCAAGAAACTCTAGCTAAGAAATAAAAATGTGATCTTGGTTTTCTGCTTTTGTTCAAAGAAAAGATTTTTCTATTCTTAACCCTCTTACTTGTTTTTGCTCTTTTAGTTTCGTCTTCAATTCTTTTCAGTCCCTTCTAAAATCTTTACTTTAACATCTTTAGAATGGATATTTATAGGCCTCATGATTTCTTACTTGTTGGAACGAAATTTGAATTAACTTTTGTACGTTATGGCCAGCTTGCTTAATCCTATCATATATGGAGAATTGATTCTTTAGTCACGAGTTGTTGATTCTTGATAAAGTCTCGAGCTTTTTATCTTTGTAGAATCGGTTCTTCCTTTTTGAGATGTCAATTCTTCCACAACTTGGTTCAAAAGTGACACCTTTACACTTTTGTAGAATCGATTCTTTTGTTCTAAGTTGTTAGTTCTTCATTGTGGTCTGAAGCCAAAATTTGAATTTGAGCTTGATCTTTGACGCTTTAATCTTATCTAATTGTACCATCTCTTTCTTATTCACCAAGGTTCTAATTTGTCGTTGGTGCTTCAAGAATCGATAACGTCTTCCTTTATAATTGATTTTGTCTTTAGACTTGAGATATTTGATTCATTCTCACTTAGAACCGACGATTGCTTCATGGAAAATCGATTCTTTCATGCCTGGTTCCTTCATTCTGCATTTTGTTCTTTCAAAATCAATTTTTGCTCTTTGAGGTGTCGATTTCTCAAATCTTGAAGCTTTTATTTTCTAAGAACTGACTTCTTTTTTTCTTAGAATCGATTTTTCCAGTAGTAAGAGAATAAATTTTGTTTTCCACTCATTTAAGAATCGATTATTAATATTCAAAAAGTCTATTCTTTAAGGCTAGCACTTGAGTTCAAGTTTGCTTCAAAAACATTTTCTTTACAAGCTAAACTTCAAAACTCTTAAGGATTTCCTTCAAGTCTAAAAACATTTTCTAATCATTTCCAAAGCATGTTTAGATCAATCAATTTTGACATTTCAAAAGCCCAAGTTCAATTAGTTAATTTATTGATTTGATTTTCGTGTGAGATGAGAATATACTTACATGTCGTATGTAGCCAGTGTAGAGTCTAAGCTTAATGGATTATTTTTTTAATTTAATTCTCATAAGAATACGGTGAATTGGTTGAGAGATATTTTTATGAGAATATCAGAAGAGATAAATTAGACCTCTAGGTTAACAACTCAGCCCATTTAGTAAGTTGAGAGAGAGTGGAAGAGATTCAAATGAAGTGTTGAGGGAACTTGTAATCCTAGGCATTTTTGATTGATTTCTCAAGTTTAAATTGTCATTCTTGTTTCTAGTTTTATTTTTATATTACTAAATTTTTTTGTAAATTTAAATTGTGTGTTTGAATAAAATTAAGTTATTATAATTTTAGTAATTAACGAATTTTGGTAACAATTTCTCATGGGAACGACACTTAACTCTTCACTATATTACTTGTTAGCAATATGTGCCCTTGCATAGAAAATCCAACAACATAGAGTTCACCTACAATAACAATAATCAGATTAGCATTGAGATGGTGCCTTATAAGGCACTATATGGGTGTAAATGTAGATCGCTTTTTACTTGGTTTGAGGTTGGTGAATGAAAACTCCTTGGACCAGAGATGGTTCAAGAAGCCACCGATAATATTCAATTAATTCGAGATAGGTTGTTGATAGTTCAGAGTTGACAAAAGTCCTAAATCGATCATAGATGTCGAGATTTAGAGTTTGAGGTGGGTGACCATGTATTATTGAGAGTTTTGCCTACCAAGGGTATTATGAGATTTAGCAAGAAAGGTAAGTTTAGCCCAAGATATATTAGACCATTTGAGATCCTATAGAGAGTTGGTGTAGTAACTTATAAATTAGCGTTATCCCTAAATCTTTCTAGTACTCACCTAGTGCTCCACATATCTGTACTATGTAAATACAACCTTGATTTGACCCATGTGATTCATCATGAGGAGATTCAATTGGGAAATAACTTGTCATATGATGAAGTACCGGTTGAGATATTGTATAGGCCAGTTAAGGAACTTCACACTAAAAATGTAGCTTCTATGAAAGCCTTTTGGCACAATCACTCTAGCGAGGAGGTGACATAAGTGGCTGAGGACAAGACTTTTGGCACAATCACTCTAGTGAGGAGGTGACTTGAGTGGCTGAGGACAAGATGCGAGTGAAGTACCTTCACTTGTTCCAGATTGGAGGTTAGTAACTAATTGCTTGAATTTGAGAAAAAATTTTCTTAATGGGGAGAGAATGTGAAACCCCACTTCTTAAATTAGGTTAAATTTGTAACCTAACTTGGTGAGTTGTTATTTCAATGCTTTGAACTTAAATTATGGACTATTTTTATTTAGAAAGTCCATATTTTGATAACCAAATGGGATGGTTTGAACTTTATGCAGTCAAATGGGATGGTTTTGGACTTAAAAATTGCATTGTGGACAAAATGTATCAATACATGTTCATCATGTATCGATACATCAAACCTAGAAAGGGCTTTTTATGAACATGTTTCGATTCATGTTCATCATATGTCGATACATGAGACCTAAGGCACAAGGTATCGATACATTACCCTTATGTATCAATACATTCCACACAAACTTGAAAAATTAAGGTTATGTCGATCTTTTCACATTCATTTAAAAACTCTAAACCTCAAACTTTACCTTCTTTGGCTAAAAACATGGTTTTCATTAAAAACTCAACCACTTTCTTCCATCTTTGCTCTAAACTCTCATCTTCAACAAAATCAATGGATTTCAAGCATTAAAAGTCATCTTCAAGCTTGGATTTTGATTTTAATAATTTTGGAACGTAAAGTTCTTTGTTTCAAACCTCATAACTTAAGGTTTTGATTTTCCAAAATTTATGGATTCTTCGAAATTTTTTTGTTCATGGAAAACTTAGGTTTTGAGTTGGTTTCGGAACTCTCAAGCTCACCAGGGTAAAATTGCTTTAACTCTAGCTAGTAATACATTTGAATCCTTTAGCTAGAGTTAGATTAGGCACTAATTTTGGAATTTTAAGTTGTTGAAAAATATTGTAGAAGGACTAGATGACCATTTGTCAAGCTTGACCTTATAAACTACTTGCCATGTCCTTCATGCGATTGACAATATGCTTGCATACTTGGAAAGCCTCGAAAAAAAATCGTCAAAAGTCGATATTGTACCAAATGGTACTATTAAGTTGAATTAAGCCTCGAACTAGTCCAAATAGAGATCTTAAGATGAAATTGAGAATTTTAAAACCCCAGAATGACTTAAAATGATGATTTGGAGTTCGAGGGCTAAATTGGAGTCAATTTGGAATTTTCATGTTCTAAGGGTAAAATGGTAATTTTGTCACCCGAGGACAAAATGGAAATTTTTAGAAAATATTTTGATCACATTTGACTCATTGGAGTATGATTTGAGTTTGATAGGTGAAAAATTTAAATTCTGACATTTTTGGAGTCCTAGGGGCAAAATGGTAATTTTACGAGTTTACAAAGGCAAAGTTGGAATTTTGGAATTTTACACCACCTAACACTTGTCATGCCCATGGATTTCAGCCATTAACATTTTACATTGTGGATAATTGAAACATTTTATGTGGTGGAGAGAGATTGCTTAATGGATAACTATTACACATGTACCAATGGAAACATGCCATGTGTCAAGCATGGATTATTCTATAATTTCCTTGTAAAATCTACTTAAAACTCTCTTAGTCTCACCCATATGGCTGGCCAAAGCATGAAGTGAAGAGGAAAGGAAAGAACACAAACCCTAGGTGGGAAAATTGAAGAAAAAGTGTGGGATTTCAAGGGATTAAGCTAATAAGGGTAAAATTTTATGATTTTATCTTGTGATTTACATTACCCATGCTTTCTTTTTCATTTTCCATGCTTAGAACTCAAGTTTGCATGATGAACCCATGCTGGCCGAATTTGAGAGGAGAGGTTTTGAGCATTGATTTTGCTAGATTTCAAGCTAATTAAGTGTTTTTGGTTGTTTGGTAATGGAAAGTATGAAAATCTAGCAAGGAATTACTTTGTTCTTCACAAACCCACAAGAGGCTGAATTTTCTAAGGAGGATATTGAGGCTGAAATTGATGATATTTCATGATATTTTGGTGGTATTTAATAATTGGTGAGGTTAGAAATTTAATGGGAAATTTTGGCGTGAAAATATGAATTTTTACCTAATGTATAGACATGTGCGATTTATGGTTCAAACTGATAAATTGAATCATATTCACAGTCATTGAGGTATTTTAAGTATAATTGGAGTGTAGAAAGTGAAAGAAATCGATTTAGAGTTAAATTGGAGGTTTTAGCCAATTACACCGAGAATAGTGCGAATTAGGTTGAATACCGTATTTAAACGGTCATTCGGACATTTTGCATCACATTTCGTGCATTCATATAGATTTATAGAGCTTGAAATATTTTATGATAAATTGACACAATTCATTGAAATTCGTGTCACATATGATGTATAGGTAGTGAGCCCTCTAACAAGGGTAAAGAGATTATGCCCGAAGACCGAGAATAAGAGTATATCGAACTCCTAGTACTGTGAGTAACCTTACTATCGTCTTAATTATCTAAAGTGATTTTTATCCAATTTTGCGATTTTATGGAAAATGAGTTAAATGGTAAATCTTTGTGTTTTGTAATTAAAATGTGATTTAATGAAATGATTTTATAACATTTTCTTGAAATGAAATGAAGGTTTGAAAATAGAGTAATTGGAGATTGTTTTCATTTGTTGTAAATTCATGGTTTGAATCAAATGGCTTATGACAATATTGGCATGAATGGCTAAATTGGTATTTGTGTTGAAATATATGAACTGTGTTGTCACGACCCGAAACTCCCATCGAGCTAGTGACAACCGCCGTGACGACCCGATACGCACTCATTATCCCAAATGACGATCGAAACCCCACAAGGCTTAGAATCAGCTTCCGCATCTCCCCAGTGAGCGACAGTTATTAAATCTCACATTTCAAAAAAATCATAAGTCATTTCCAAATCAAAACAATAAAATATTACTTTCTGGCTCATAGGGGCATTTTCATCATTTTTCTTCGAAAATACCGAAACTTGCCAAAAACATGGTGTAAAAGCTAAATATATTCATACATACTTTAAATCAAATAACTGATGAATAAAATTACTTTTACAGTGACACGTGGGCCCCCAACTGACTAAGAAGATGTAGGGCTATGAACCCTTACTTTCTAGGATGCAACTCCGAGATTAATTCTCGTCTTAATCAACTATCAACAAATTATCCTGAGCCTGAAAAATGGATAGGAAGAGGGGTGAGATTATTATTACATAATCCCAGTGAGTAGACAGACATCATCAAAATAATCTAAAGCCGAGTAATAGGAGACAATTAAAATAATTCATCCTAACCCATATAAATAATTGGATTTCATTCAATTACTCAACATGGCTTATGCACTTTTCAAAAACTTGGCCCTTGCCAAAAATCCATTCTCGGGGATACCCCGAGGAGGCATCTTACCGAGACCGTCAAGGCTGTTTATTGTCACACACACAAACACATTTCACCTCTGACAACACAGCCGTTCCTTGGCGTTGGCTGAGTCTCACTCTCACGTGGTGGCCCAAACGTGAGGTGCACTCAAATCCTACCTCGGGAGTTATCCTACGCGCCTTTCCAATAGAGGTAAGCTCAATAATTGGGAACGGTGCCCCTTTAATTAGGCTAGCCCACGGAACCCTCGTCACTGCAGTGCCCACTTTATAACCCACAAACTAATAAAATCACAATAGTACGACATGGCTCACTTAACACATTCAAGGCAAATCAAAGCAGTTCGCATATTCTTTAAATAATAAAAATAACCAGTCATACCAACATTTATCATAAGCCATTTAATGTAAAATCATGGATAAACAACACAATCATAGTATAGGTCTCCAATTACTCTATTTTTGAAATCACTATTAAATTTTCAAAAATTTTATAAAATTATTTTATAAAATCCTATTTTCCCATAAAACACAATAATTTTCCAATTAAAACCATTTTTTCATAAAATCACATAATTAAATAAATTTATTATAGATAATTAAGACGATAATAAGTTTACTCACAGTTCTAGGAGTCGATATACTCCTATTTTCAATCCACGGGTACAGTCCTTTACCCGTATCTAATGGCTCACCACCTAGCCATAATCCATGGCACATATTTCAATTAAATTGTGTCTAACAGTCATAAGCTATTTCAGGCTCGATATATATGCATGATATGAAATGAAAAATGCACAGGTAGCCATCTAGACCCGGTATTGACCTAAGTCGATTTTTCATCCAATAAATTGGCCAATGCGTCCAATTTCACTCCAACTTGCTCCATTTCTTTTCCAATCCCTCAATTCACCAAGCACA
>NC_030856.1:20539924-20582339 GCF_000208745.1 Theobroma cacao | reverse complement strand
TTCTTCCTTAACCAATTTACAAATTGTACTTGAAATTGCAAGACTTAAAACTAGATTCTCCTCAAGTACTTTTCAATATTAATACTAATATCACTCTCAGCTTATAGCTTCCTTTTTATAATCACATAACTTAGTGCTTGCTTTTACAAGATCCACAGCAGAACTTCTCTTGAGTATTTCCTTAGGGATATTTATCTTAAACTTATGTCTCATAACATGTGATCACTTAACCCGTAACTTAGCCATTTATGTGGCATTCTCTTCGAGGCCCACCCATGTGGCCTCCCCATTCGGGGCCCACTCCAAGGTATTATTATATCTGTATCGATCTCCTTGGCTTCCTGACCCTACAGGACCGTATACACCTAGTATCGAATCTCAGACCTTTTTCTTCCCTTGAAGGGAACCCCTTTAACCATTTCAGCTTTAACTCATTCATATCGATACCTTCCAAAACCTTAAAACTCCAATTACCAAAACTTAAAATCAAGTTCAATGACCTTGGGTCAACTCGTGAATTCAACTTCACATCTGTCATTTTATTCATTCGTCCTAGATATGAAGTGTTCTTAGCACCGCGGCACGGTGGCTATTGGAGTTTACTTGATCAATGTTATTCATCTATATTTAAGGTTACTACACTAATCATACTCAACCGTTTGGTTTCCCTTACAGCTTACGTCATAATTTTCATAACCATTTATATCCTCTTGTGCTTATCACATATAATAAGTAAAATAAATATTTTCAAATTCATCTCATCCTATTCAATCTAACCTGACTTAACCTAACTCGGGACCACGCAGCGTCAGTGTGGATTTCTTAAAACAACTTTAAAATCGAAAACTTTAAAATCCAAAGCTTTAAAATCAAAATCTTTGATCTTTAAACCATGCTCTGATACCAATCGAATTGTCATGACCCGAAACTCCCATCGAGCCCGTGACAACCGCCGCGACGTCCCGATAGGCACTCATTACCCCGAATGTCGATCGAAACCCCGCAAGGCTTAGCATCAGCTTTCGCATCTCCCCAGTGAGCGACAGTTATTAAATCTCACATTTTAAAAAAATCATAAGTCATTTCCAAATCAAAACAATAAAATATTACTTTCTAGCTCACAAGGGCATTTTCGTCATTTTTCTTCGAAAATACCGAAACTTACCAAAAACATGGTGTAAAAGCTAAATATATTCATACATACTTTAAATCAAATAACTGATGAATAAAATTACTTTTACAGTGACACATGGGCCCCCAACTGACTAAGAAGATGTAGGGCTATGAACCCTTACCTTCTAGGATGCAACTCCGAGATTAATTCTCGTCTTAATCAACTATCAACAAATTGTCCTAAGCTTGAAAAATGGATAGAAAGAGGGGTGAGATTATGATTACATAATCCCAGTGAGTAGACAGACATCATCAAAATAATCTAAAGCCGAGTAATAGGAGACAATCAAAATAATTCATCACAACCCATATAAATAATTGGATTTCATTCAATTACTCAACATGGCTTATGCAATTTTCAAAAACTTGGCCCTTGCCAAAAATCCATTCTCGGGGATACCCTGCGGAGGCATCTTACCGAGACCGCCAAGGTTGTTTATTGTCACACACATAAACACATTTCACCTCTGACAACACAGCCGTTCCTTGGCGTTGGCTGAGTCTCACTCTCACGTGGTGCCCCGAACGTGAGGTGCACTCAAATCCTACCTCGGGAGTTATCCTACGCACCTCTCCAATTGAGGTAAGCTCAATAATTGGGAACGGTGCCCCTCTAATTAGGCTAGCCCACGGAACCCCCGTCACTGCAGTGCCTACTTTATAACCCTCCAACCAATAAAATCACAATAGTATGACATGGCTCACTCAACACATTCAAGGCAAATCAAAGCAGTTCACATATTCTTTAAATCATAAAAATAACCAGTGATACCCACATTTATCATAAGCCATTTAATGTAAAATCATGGATAAACAACACAATCATAGTATAGGTCTCCAATTACTCTATTTTTGAAATCACTATTAAATTTTCAAAAATTTTATAAAATTATTTTATAAAATCCCATTTTCCCATAAAACACAATAATTTCCAAATTAAACCATTTTTCATAAAATCACACAATTAAATAAATCTACTATAGATAATTAAGACGATAATAAGTTTACTCACAGTTCTAGGAGTCGATACACTCCTATTTTCAATCCACGGGTACAGTCCTTGACCCGTATCTAATGGCTCACCACCTAGCCATAATCCATGGCACATATTTCAATTAAATTGTGTCTAACAGTCATAAGCTATTTCAGGCTCGATATATATGCATGATATGAAATGAAAAATGTACAGGTAGCCATCTAGACCCGGTATTGACCTAAGTCGATTTTTCATCCAATAAATTGGCCAATGCGTCCAATTTCACTCCAACTTGCTCCATCTCTTTTCCAATCCCTCAATTCACCAAGCACAACTAATTAACACACAATTAGGCAAAATTTATCTTCACTTTTCTTCTTGGAACTTTCGGCCAACAATGGTACACTAACTCCGTGATTTTTCCTACTTAATTTTCTCTCCATAATTCATTAATTCCTACACCAAAAACTATTATTTCTTAATCAAATCACCTAGAATAACATCCCATTCTTCCTCTTTATTCACTTAGAGAATTCAGCTATTGATGGGCACCAAACCTTTGGTGGTTTTCTTCACTTGTTTTCATTCTACACATCATTAATCACCTAAAAACACTAACATACCTAAAAATCAAACCAATCCAAGATCATTCTCTCTCCATACCCATTTTGACCAGCCATGAATTCATCATGAAAACATGTAATTTAACCATGGAAATTAAGGGAAAATGCATGGGTAAGGTAAATCACTAGCAAAATCAAAGAAATTTTACCTTTGCTTGATCAAATCCTTGAATTCCAACACTTTCTCTTTGATTTGTCCCACCTAGGGTTTGTTTTTCCTTGGTTTCTCTTCTCTTCTGGTTTGGGTGATCACTATGGGAGAAATAGGCTGATTTTTTTTTGCCTTTTTGTTAAGAGAAAATAAAATAATAAAAACATGACACATGGCATTTCCTTATTGGTTCAAATTTTAAATATTTAACTTTTAATTCTTTAATTCTCCATCACACATTTCTCATGTTTATCCATTTCCATGATGAATAAAATCCCTTGGTCTTGACAAGTGTCGAGGTGAAAATATACCGATTTGCCCCCGGGGTGACAAAATTACCATTTCACCCTTATACTCCAAATTATACTGAAATTAAAAATTTTCACTTCTAAACTTCAAATCATACTCCAATAAGTCAAATGGACCAAAAAAATCTTTTCTAAAAATTTCCATTTTGTCCCCAAGTGGCAAATGACCATTTTACCCCTAGATAGTGAAAATTTCGATTTGACTCCAAATTGATCCTCGAACTTCGAATTACCATTTTGAGCCATCCCTGAACTTCGAATTATCAAGATTCAAGAAAGAGATATTTAATCAAAGCACATTAGGCATTCATTGCTAACTAAAACTATATGCCATATTTTGTTTGACATGTCAAGTTGTTTATGGTGACCTATAAGCTAAAGTTGGATGCACACCAAATCTTTAGATCATGTAAACAATAAGGCTCAATGAAGACATAGATTCAAAATAAATTTCAACTATGTCAACTTACAATATATGTCATGGTCAAACTTGACATGTAACAACGCTCTACCTGATTGTTACTAGCGTATAAGACTTGAGAGAGAACCCACCAAATCCCGAACAAGCCTTAGTTGATATCTTGTTATCTAAATCAAACATTTTAATGCGTATATGAATCGACTTGGATTTTCTTATATCGTCCCACTTTGTGACAACTATTAAAAAAATTCTACCAACTTGTAATAATACTATCGTTTACTTAAACCGAATAAAGAGCTGTAATTAAGATGTGGCAACTAGATAACAATATCCAATTCTAGTAAACTTCAAGATAAATTCAAACATCACACTTAGAGTCCATTACACAACCTCAAAGTTTCTCGACGATCCAATTCCGATAAACTAATAATTTTTATAATTCTAACCATTTTACACAACATGACCTCTATGTAGCGAAGCGACTCAGAGTGGAAATCTAAGAGATGCCATTACTTACGTCATAGCGAGTCAAAATGTGCTGAGGCAATGCACTTGAGCTAATTGATAATTCTATTTTATAGAATTATTTTATTCTAATTTTGTTATTAAATGTTAGCTAAGTCCTCAATTTTCAATTATAATTTACTTTTTTTTAGTTGTTTTTATAATTAGGTTACTTTTAAGTTAGTTATTTTAATTTTATGTTATTTCTTTTAATTTGTTTATTATTTATTAGTTTTTATATTTTTTGTAGATAAAAGGTGATTTGGGCTTAATTTGGGAAAGTAAGGTGCTGAAAGACCTAGAATCTGCTTGCATATGTTTTAGTATTTTGGCCATATCTCGATCTACAGAACTCCAAATTATGGGAATCTTGGACCACTGGAAAGCTGAGAGACAGAGCTACAAATTTTATAAAGATCACTTTTCCCAGTTCGGCTTCAACGACAGAGAAAATGGTGTTGAAAAATGGCTGGATGTACTGTGTCGGGAATGGAAATTTGTAAAGATGGACAATTGATTTCTGGACCTTTTATTACACTTTTAAGCCCAATTAAACCCTAGGTTAGCTTAAGGAACTTTAAGTTAAGTTTATTAGTATAAATAGGATATGTTTAACAACATTAGGACAGACAACCTGGAGAGATTCAAGAAGTTACAAGTTGCGGCTGAAACTTGGAGATCAAGGCGGAAAATATTGTTTTGTTTTCTTCCTTAGCTTTTATCTTTCTTGATACTTTCAATGGTTGAATTTTATACAATGTTATTCTATTTTGCAATTATGAGTAACTAAATTTCTTTTTCTAGGATTGCAATTGAACCACATGTAGTCTAAATTTTTAATCTCTTATCTTTAATGGGATTTGAATTGTTTATTCCAATTTGTTCTTAATGCTTTTTAATTGCCTGGCCACCAATTAAATTGATCTAGGAACCTAAACAAACTTGGGAAAGGGAGTTTAGTGTAGACTAAAATTGGGATAGCATATGATCATATTAATTGATTTGCGTATAGGATAGGGATATACGTATAGGCCATATGTAGCCAGATTAGAGCTTGAACTTAATAAGTCTATTTTAATTTCAATTCACATAGGGATATAGTGTTTTGGTTAAAATAGATATTTTTATAAGATGAGTCGGGAAACCCTTATAAATAATTTAGGATTCTAGGTTAGCAATTCAACCCATTGAAATAAGTTAAGGAAGAAAGGTGAGATTTAGATGAAGTGTGAGGGATATTGTAATCCTAGGTTTGTTGATTTGATATTTTTTCGAGTAATTGTTATTTTGATTTTCTTGTTGGTTTTAATTTTAGTTAATTAATTTTAGTTAATTAATAAATTTTGATTGTTTGGATAAGATTGAATTGTTTTAATTTTAATACTTAGTAAAGTTTTAGATCAATTCCCTGTGGGATCGATACCCTGCTTGCTAATATGCCATCTATTCGATATGTATACTTGTGTAGTAGGATTTTAACTGACAAGGTTTTTTTACTCATCAATGCCCCTTCAACACTTATTTGCAAAAAAAGGAAGATAAGGTGGGGTGAGTCTCACAAACTCAGTGATCATTGGCTCCGTAAGCAAGGCGTAGATGGGAAACAAGCTAGGGACAGAAAATTTGAATATTAGAAACATAAGAATATATATAAACAATTTAAACTCAAATGGAACATTTGTGCCTTACATATAAACCCAAGAATTGTGATGCAAAATAATCATTTCAAGTAATGTATTAAAACCAGTGCAAGTGAATAATTTTTACCGTCGAAATCATTTAATATCCTTTACTTAAATCAAACCAGCATAAGCGCGCATGCTCCCGTAAAATCAAGCATTATCAAAGCTTATAAACAAGCTCATAAATCATCTCATCCTCAAGGTATTAAACACAAAATCATCGTATAAATAAAGAAGCTACAAAAAAACTTGTATTTCTCACCATGCGATAGAAGCCATGTTTGAAAACCCAAAGAGATATCACTCTCTAGTAGGTAATCATAATAATCAACCCGTGGACCCGCTTCCATGTAACAACATTCGGGAGGCCCCCTTCCATCAGATTCCCATAGCCATGGCAGTCTCGATGATGTTGGCCAACATCGGAGAAATCATATGGTCACAACCATGTATTCAAGTTGTGGCCTAGCCATATCTAATAGCCCGTCGGTGACCCAAAGGTTCTATAGCTATAGCTCACTTCTGCACAAAGGTCACACTATCTAGATGTGAGATTTGGCCTACTCTCGAATCTCCTAGTTTGACAAAACCATTTATAAACAAGTTGGGTTCTCAAAAGCTTATTTTAAATCTATTTCCAAAGTACCAATCACGGTGACGTTATAAATCCATTTGTAAGACTTCATGTTGTAAAAACCTTTGAATGAGGTTTAAATATCGAATCAAAACATGGCAAACATAAAGTTTAATCATGAATGCACATCACAAAGATAAGTAAGGCACGTTTTGACATAAATCGAGGTAACAAGCTAGTTTCCCAATTTCTTAAGCCTTTTACATATATAACCTATATATATGCAAGACGTTTCTAAGTCATGGAATTCACAAGTGCATAGCATTCTATCAACTCATGCTTTCCACAAGAACAGTGCAATCTGATTTGCAACTCCATTTAAAAGTCACCTATCAAAGTTAACAACTCATGCTACCCACAAATGCATTTAAAGAAAATCGGCAACATTTACTATACGTATATCATTATATAGTTTATGGAACTTTTGAAATAGATACCCTGTACTCATCTTATAATAGTGGGACGCTATGTCGCTATTGATTCGAGTATGTCTTTAGCTAATTCTACTTGCCGATCACTCGTTACCTCCTCCGGTACACCACCACGGTAAACCTTCCTCACTTATACACTTTTTAACAGCAAATTAAACTCAATATACTTAGTGAACGTCACCACAATTCAACTCATATTTGCTGCTCTATATACCATATTCTTAGTTTTCTTTATTTTCAAGAATCCCTCCCAATAATCTACCTCTTCATTATGTCTACTTTCGTATTTATACTTAATTGTACACATATATGGGCAACACCTTAATCAATGAATCTTTAATCTAATTTCACATTTTTTATCCTTATTATTCACAATAATCTACCTTGCAATCTATGAACTTTCAACCAACCAAGTCCAATATAACATAATGTACACACATTGCATGCTTACTTTTCGATTTTTACCTTGAATTCCACTTATACCTCACAAATTACTCACATTCTCGGTCACCATTGTTGCCACAAACACAAATAATCAATACACATCTTATTTTTCCTTTCCACTTATGATCTCAAGGTTAAAAACACTTACCCATTACTTGTCTTTCTCAAAATCACCATACTTCTAAGATCAACCCACATGTATGTGTCACAGGGGTTTTCTCTTGACTCGTGCGGCCTAGCCTTTGCCTTGATAAAGGGGGTTAGAAAGGGTAGCAACCTTCTCAATTTAGTGAATTAAGATTGATTTTGGCAAGCACAAGAGAGTTGAGAGAACAAAGAGAGAGCTTTTATTGATAGAAATTTCAATACAAGAATCATTAGTCCCAAATGTGGGGGCTCAAGGGGTTTATATAGCCTAAGACCCCTTAGAGCTGTTATAAAGTAGTTTCCAATGGCTAGGGGCTATTTTGTACTCTACTGGGCCCCTTTGACATGCCCTTAGCACTGTTGCCAACGGTAGGCAACGGCTGCCCCGCAAGCCTTGGGCTGGCCAATGCTTCCCGCGCTTCTGGCAAACTGCCTGGGTAGTTTTCCCCCACTCGCTGCGCGTCAGTCTGCCATTTTTCTGTGCTCTTGCTTGCCCCGTCTATGTACTGACTTGCGCACACTGCTTGTCTGCTGTCCCATGTATCTAGTCTGATAGTTGGCCTACACACTAGCCAGCCCATGGGTGCCGATGTCTTAAGTCCCTTGGTTCCAAATTGGGGTTTCAGCCTTCGTTGCTGGCCCACTCCAGAGCCTCAAGCCCTTGCCATCGGGCTATCCTGCCCTTCTCCATAAAAGGGGCATGAGACTCTCCCCCAACTATTTCGACAATGCCCTGTTTGCCTGTTGGTCATGGAACTGCTCCACCAGGTCCTCGAACTACCACAGCGCCTGGGCTGGCTCTCAACTAGTCTTACTCGCTGCCAGTCCCCTCCACTGGACCAGGTATTGATGCTGCGGCTGGTGGTGTTTCCTCTTTAGAACCCTCTCGACCAGAATCTGCTCGACTTTCCTTTTGTACGAGGCCTTCTACCCCATGAGATGCCGTTGGCTATGGTTCCTGCTTGAGTCATCTAGGTCCGCATGGTACGGCTTGAGCATGCTCACATGGAAGACCGGATGCACATTATGCTCGGGTGGCATCTCTAGCTTGTACGCTACACGACCCACTTTCTTCTCGATGCGGAAGGGCCCCTCGTACCTCCGGACCAGCCCCTTGTGTAGCTTCAGGTGACGGAGAACCAAGTGAAGCTTCACGAACACCAAGTCCCCCACGTTGAAGCTCACGTCCCACCGGTGCCTATTTGCCCACTTCCTATATTTTTGGGTGGCACGCTCAAGGCTTGCTCTAGCCAAGTCCCATTATGTGTGCCAATCTTATGCGTATCTGAAGGCAGCTGGTGTTGGTCCCGTATAGCTGTTGACTAGGGCCCCCGAGGTCATTGGTTGTTGCCCCATCACTAGCTCAAATGGGCTCTTCCGGGTCAGCTCCCGCTGTTGTAGATTGTAGCTGAATTGTGCAACGTCCAGCAGCTTTGCCTAATCCGATTGGGTATTACAAACAAAGTGCTGTAGGTAGATCTCCAACAGGTGGTTTACTCACTCCATCTGTCCATCCGTCTGCAAGTGGAAGCTGGTCGAGAAGCAGAGCTTGGACCCCAATAGCTTGAATAGCTAGGTCCAAAACTTGCCCTTAAAGAGCCATCCCTGTAGCTCACTAGGCTCTCCAGTAGGCCCCACAGCTTGACCACATGCGCCATGAATGCTTGGGCTACCTCCTCAGTTGGACACTCTCGTGTGACCTACACAAAGGTCCCATACTTGCTAAACCTGTCCACCACAACCATTATAGCATAAAACCCGTTAGTTGTAGGCAGGTTAGTGATAAATCTAAGGATACGGACTGCCACAGTCTGTCGGGTGGCTCTAGTGGCTCGAGCAGGCCTTCTGGCTGCTATTGCTCATTCTTATCCTACTAGCAGACCAAGCATGTCCGTACATAGGCTTCAACATCCTTGGACAGCTTGGGCTAATAGTAGCGTGCCGCATCAGTGCCTCCATCCGCTCGAAGCCTAGGTGTCTCACCCACAAGGAGTCGTGGTGCTCCCACATGATCTCTTTGCATAACCCCTTGGTCTTTGGCACATACACTCGGGTTCTTTTGGCCATGAGCAGGTCCCCATCCATCTAAAACCGTCATGTCTTACCCTCATTGGCTCACTAGATGGCTTGTGTATTGGCATATCCCGCAAGCCCCGCACAAATCCTAGCCAGCAACTCATCCTGCCCCTAGCTGATGGCTGCTAGTTTTGCCTTGCAGCTCAGCGCATCAGCAACTCGATTGGTGGCACCCAACTTGTACTCCATGGTGAAGTCAAATTTTGCCAAGTACACTTACCACCTAGCCTGCTTAGGGGTCAGCTTTTTTTGGGTTTAGAAGAAGCTGTTGGCTATGTTGTCCATCTTAACCACGAATCGTGCCTCAAGCAAATAATGTCGCCACACCCTTAAGCATTGCACTACTGCCGTCATCTCCTTCTCTTGAGTAGTGTAGCGCCACTCGGTGTCGTTAAGCTTCTAATTCTCGTACGCCACTAAGTGGCCTTGCTGCATGAGTACCCCGCCTATAGCGTAGTCCAATGCATTAATGTGCACCTCATATGGCACACTCGGGTTTGGCAGGGGCAGCATAAGCTCCTCGATCATGGCCTGCTTCAACTGTTGGAATGCTCGCTAGCACTTGGGACCCCATCGCCATGCGCTGTCTTTGAGCAGTAAGTCTATCAAGGGTGATACGATGCTAGAGTAGCCCTGCACGAACTTGCGGTAGTAGTTTGCAAGCCCCAAAAAACTCCGCAACTTGGTCACCTTAGTGGGCTACTTCCACTCATTGATAGCTCAGACTTTGGCCGCGTCCATCCTAATTCGACCTCCCCCAATGATATGGCTGAGGAATGAGATCTTTGGCTGGGCAAAGCAGCACTTCTCCCCCTTGACATACAGCTGGTGTTGCCTTAGAAGCTCAAACATAGCCCTCAACTGCCCCACATGTTTTGCCATGGTCTTGCTATAAACGACAATGTCGTCAAGGTATACGACCACAAACTTGTGAAGGAACAATGACAATACCTTGTTCATGAGCATGTAAAATGTCGTAGGGGCATTGGTTAGGCTGAAGGGCATGACCAAGAACTCGAAGCTACCGTAGCGCGTCACGCAGGCAATCTTTTCTTGGTCCACCTCGGCAATCTTCACCTGGTAGTACCCAAATAGCAAGTCAAGTTCAGAGAAGACTCGGGCCTCACCTAGCTAGTCGAACAGCTCGGAGATGTTGGGGATAGGATAGCAGTTCCGGATGGTTAGCTTGTTGAGTGCTCGGTAGTCGATGCACAGCCACAGCGTCCCATCATGCTTCTGCTGAAAGAGGACAAGCGCACCATAGGGTGCCTTGCTTGGCCAAATGAAGCCTGCCTTTATCAACTTCATAAGCTGCTGACGCAATTCAACTAGCTCTGGGGGTGCCATTCGATAAGATGCCCTCGCGGGTGGCTGCTCACCCGGCACAAGCTCAATCTTATGGTCCACCTCGACCTCAGGCTGCAAGGAGCTTGGCAGCTTGGCTAGCATGACATCCGTGTACTGATCCAGTACGCCCACTACCTCGCTCGGTACGGGTGCTGCCTCGCTCGACTCACCCTCGTTCAAGGACAACGTGGCTATAAAGGTCTCCTCGCCTTTGAGCACACCATTCGTTAGCTATATGGCGCTCAGCGTCTTAGTGGCAGGTTGCTGCTCGCACCTAACCGGCACCACACATTGACCTCGAGGGTCAATAATCACAATGCAGTTCAAGAATGGAACAACCATACCATTTATTCTGTCAAGGAAATCTACCTCAATCACAAAGTCATAATCGTCCAAGGGAATAACTTCAATAATTTCCTCACCAACCCACTCACCTAGCCGCACATCCACGCTGCTTGCGATGCCAATGGTGGGGATCTCCTTGCTGTTGACAGTCTTGATGCGCGCTACCCCTACCTTGGTGTCCAGCCTTAGCATCTTTGCTGTCTCGACAGAGGTGAACAGATCGCTTGCTCCAGTGTCAACCAGCGCGTTTAACTTCTTGCCCGCCACCATTATGTATGCAAACATCAGGCCCTTACTGCGGCTCAGCTTGTGTTGTTTCAGTGCCACCAGCATCATGGGGCCCAATCTCAAGGAATCCCGCTGCTGTTGCCCCTCATTTCCCTCATCTTGGGTGATGGTAGACAGCTTGGCCCTTTTTGGGCAGTCTCGGACCAAGTGTAGCCCGTCACATAGGAAACATGTCAGGGGCCTCTTGCCCTTGTTCTTCGCACGGCTGCCTTGGTCAGTGCCTGATAATTCTATTTTATAGAATTATTTTATTCCAATTTTGTTATTAAATATTAGCTAAGTCCTCAATTTTCAATTATAATTTAATTATTTTTAGTTGTTTTTATAATTAGGTTACTTTTTAGTGAGTTATTTTAATTTTATGTGATTTCTTTTATTTTAGTTATTATTTATTGGTTTTTAAATTTTTTTTAAGATTAAAGGTGATTAGGCTTAATTTTGGAAAGTAAGGTGTTGAAAGACCTAGAATCTGCTTGCATATGTTTCAGTATTTTGGCCATATTTTGAGGTACAGAACACCAAATGATGCGATTCTTGGACCTTTGGAAAGCTCAGAGACATGGCTACAACTTATGAGGATCATGTTGCCCAGTTCTGCTTCAAAGTTAGAGAAAATAATATCGAAAAATGGCTAGACTTACTGTGCCGGGAATGGAAAATTGTAAAGATTGATAATTGATTTTTAGGCCTTTTAGTACACCTTTAAGCCCAATTAAACCCTAGGTCAGCTTAAGAAACTTTAGGTTAAGTTTATTAGTATAAATAGGATATGTTTAACAACATTAAGGAAGGGAACTTTTGAGAGACTCAAGAAGTTACAAGTTGAGGCTGAAACTTAGAGATCAAGGCGGAAAATATTGTTTTGTTTTCTTCCTTAGCTTTTATCTTTCTTGATACTTTCAATGGTTAAATTTATTATAATGTTATTTGTTTTTGCAATTATGAGTGGCTAAATTTTCTTTTCCTAGGATTGCAATTGAACTCACATGTAGTCTAAATTTTTAAATCTCTTTCTTGCTTATTTTAATGGGATTTGAATTGTTTATTCCAATTTGTTCTTATTGCTTTTAATTGCCTGATCACCAATTAAATTGATCTAGGAACCTAAACAAACTTGGGAAAGGGAGTTTAGAGTAGACTAAAATTGGGATAGCATATGATCAAATTAATTGATTTGCATATAGGATAGGGATATACCTATAGGTCATATGTAGCTAAATTAGAGCCTGAACTTAATGAGTCTGTTTTAATTTCAAATCACATAGGGATATAGTGTTTTGGTTAAAATAGATATTTTTATAGGTTGAGTCGGGAGACCCTTATAAATAATTTAAGACTCTAGGTTAGCAATTCAACCCATTGAAATAAGTTAAGTAAGAGAGGTAAGATTTAGATGAAGTGTGAGGGATTGCGTGCTGCCTTGCTCGCTAATAGTGCCCCTCGGCAGTGGCTTGGCATTGACCTTCACCTTGGCCTTGCCTTTTCCCGCATCTTTTTCCATATCCCCCTTGCGAAACTCGATCAAGGACTCTACCTCGGCCATCGCAGCAATGATGTCTTAGACCCGCTACGCTGAAGCTCTTGTCTCACCCACGGCCTCAGTCCATCGAGGAAGCAGAACAAGGCCTCTTGCTTGCCTAGGTCACTGATTTGCAGCATCAGTTCTGTGAACTCCTTCACATACTCCTGAACTCCCCCTTGCTGAGTTAGGCGCCTCAATTTTTCGAGCGCCTCATCTTGCGAGTACTCGGGATAGAATTGTGCTTTTAGCTCAGGCACAAAGTCGGCCCACATTGAGATGGCAGCTCCATCGTGACTCTCGTCATGCTTCTTGCGCCACCACAAATATGCCAAGTCAGTAAGATACATCAAAGCAGTGTTAATTTTCTTACCATCATCGGTAATGTTTGTGGCCCGGAAGTATTCTCCATCCCCACACGAAGTTGTCTATGTCTTGGGCACTCCGCTGGCCTTTGAACTCCTTTAGTTTAGGGATGTCCACCTTGTTAGTCGGCTGCATGGCTAGCATTCCTCCACCAAGGAGTGCTTTGCACGCTTCGAGCTCCGATTTCAGCTCACTCATCTCATGTCGTAGTTGCTCAGCCTCAGCCTCTCCCCTAGCATCACGTTGGGTTAGTGCCTCGAGGGTCTCGTTGAGCGGGCGCCTACAGGTCCTCTCGCAGCTCGGCCATTTGCTCCTCACACCCATCCATCTAAGCCTCACCCCCTCCCAAAGGTCAGCCAGCTCCGCCACACGCTCTTCTTGGTGGGTCAGCCTAGACTCTATCGCGGCGAGAAGGTCCCTCGAGATGGATTTCCTCTTCACCCTACTCTAAACCTCGTGTTTGCCATTGCCGCTCTAATACCAAGTGTCACGGGGGTTTTCTCTTGACTCGTGCGGCCTAGCCTTTACCTTGGTCAAGGGGGTTAGAAAGGCTAGCAGCCTTCTCAAGTTAGTGAATTAGGATTGATTTTGGCAAGCACAAAAGAGTTAAGAGAACAAAAAGAGAGCTTTTATTGATAGAAATTCCAATACAAGAGTCATTAGTCCCAAATGTGGGGGCTCAAGGGGTTCATATAGCCTAAGACCCCTTGGAGTTGTTACAAAGTAGTTCCCAACAGCTAGGGGCTGTTTTGAACTCTACTGGGCCCTTTTGACGTGCCCTTGGAACTGTTGCCAACGGCAGGCAACAGCTGCCCCATAGGCCCCGAGTTGGCCATTGCTTCACGCGCTTTTGGCAGATTGTCTGGGCAATTCGCGTGGACTCACTGCACCTTAGTCTACCAGCTCTGCTGCGCGCCATTTTCCTGAGTGCCCTGTTTGCGTACTGGCCCAATCACACTACCAGTCTGTTGGCTCACGCGTCCAGTCTGATAGTTGGCCTGCACACTCGCCCGCCCATGGGTGCTGATGTCTCAAGTCCCTTGGCGCCAAATTAGGGTTGTAGCCCTCATTGCTCACCCATCTTTGAGCTGGCTCTCCCACTCTTGAGCCTCAAGCCCTTGCCATCGGGCTGTCCCGCCCTCTTCCATAAAAGGGGCATGACACATGCACCCGGTTCTTTGAATCCTTGAAGATCCTTTCTACTACAAGCATAATCTCACATTACAATTAGTTCACAAGGCATGCATTCAAACAAAATGACAACTTTTACCTTCCTTACCTTGTTATCACTAAGCCGAACTACCAATTTCTCCTTCAAGCTTCAACAATGGCATATGAGAGAAAACCTTTTAGGTTTTCTTCAACTTCTCCAAAATTGAACCTCCTTCTATATTTTCTTTTCTCTTATTTTTCTTTCCTTCTTTCTCTTTTCTTCTTTCTTTTTGCTTTCAAAACTAATTCTCTTTCTTTTCTCTCAAAGGTGCGATTTTGCCAATGTTCTCCAAGCCTTTCCGCACCTTTCTCTTCTTTATTTTATTCCTTACTTCTCATTGGATCAATTTATCACCCACTCAATTTTCATGCACCAATTTTCTCCCTTGTTCATGGGCCCAATACCTATCCTCATTTATCTTCTCCATCCACCACCTTCACTATCTCATTCTTTCTTTCTTCATTCTTTATTCCATGCACCACCTTATTCCTCCAATCAAATTTCATGCACAACCTTTACTTTATATTTTATTTTGTCATTCATTAAACCATTCAAGTTACATGCATCCCACATATTTCTTTCCTCATTTGGCCACCTAATGCACCAATCTCATCACATGCAATAGGATTTATTCTTATTTTTCTTTTTACTTCACATAGTAAGGGTCCCACATGTTCCCCACTAACTTTCTCGTTTTTGCACGCAATAATTTGCATGTAATAGTGAATCCACATGTACATTTCATTATCCCACATATCCTCATTATCTCAATTAATTTTCCATGTCTCCATTCCTTCCAAACTCACATGTACTATTATTAGTACTAACATCACTAAAACTTCACTCATTAAACTAATATTCTAGAATCAATTAAATAATATTTTATTCATCAAATCATCAAAATTATGTTATAACTCCCCCACTTAAGTTCATTTCTTAAATTATGTGAGTTTGTCCATCACTCACAATAGAAATATCTCAATATTATTTTAATAATATTTTACTAATAAAATATTATTAAATTCTAAAATTTCCCATTTGGCTTTCGAGGTTCCAAAATATTTTAATTTATCTCAGTTTAGCTCCATCGCTCTTTGTTACTCCAAAATGATGACCTTAATAAAATATTATTATTTTATTCATATAGAATATTTTATTCCAAAATATTCCATTCCTCCTACACCACTCTTAAACTCTTGAATTGACATCTATTGGTCTTAATCTTGTTCTTAAAGTTGTATTAACCACCGTTTTAGGTCATGAGGTGTTACATGACAATTAAATTCATATTCAAATGCATAGCTCAAGTCAAGTTTTAGACTTCAAACCTTAAGCTCAAACAAGATGAAAAATCATGTAAGCATGTGTCTTGACCAATATAATAGATGAACCAAAATTTATTTTCATGAAGTTCAACAAGTTCATCATGATCAATTTCATAAGTATAATCAAAGAATCAATCTTGAAACAATCATTTAAGCATAATCATAAAGCATATTTCACGAATTGATGTTATGATTCATTGTAAAGATTTTTCAACATAAGCACATGAACATTTCATTTCTCAAGACATGATTTTTCAATGTAAGCACATTAGGATTTATGGAATCAATATGAGTGTCATGCTTGGGAATAGATAGATTTAACCAATCAAGAAAGTTTACCCATATTTCAACAAATGTTGCAATTTCAAAGACATGTACTTGCATCAAATGATTATGAGAAAATTCATAATGCATGTTTTATATAGTCAAGAATCATCTTTGAAAAGGAAATTCATGGAAAAAAATATTGCAATTGACAAGAAAGTAAGAAAACATTTCGGAACTCAAACATGTCCATTTTGACTTTAGAGCACTCAAGAATCAACTACATATCCTTGGGGGTCGACTATTTATCATTCCAGCAACATTTTTTTTTTTTGCATTTTGTTCTCCAATAGTTGACTAGCTATGCTTAGGAGTTGATTATGCTTGATTCCTGCATATAAAAAAAAACCAGAAAAAAATGCAAAACAAGTAATTTTCCAAGGTACAATAATCTCAAAGTATAGAATTGTGTGAGAACAATTTAGAATTTCATTTCAACCATGTTTGGAACATCATTTGGACATGTACGATTAAAGATTCTTCAAGAAATATATGTGAACTCAAATTTTGGCTTTTATTGCTTATTGTTCATAAGTGCTAAAAAGTTGAAATGCCCATTTGAAGAATCATGTGTCTGATATGCTCAAACATGTTCAATTTTCATTATGATGTGTGAATATGACTCATAAAATGTACAAGCATTTTAAACAACGTTTAAGCATAATAAGCATCAAATTTCACAATTTCAATATTTTTTCAACATATAGACAAAAATGCCCTTTAGGTCATTCAAGCATTCATTTACAACAAGAACAAGTTATAATAGCATTTTTAACATAAGGCACACTTGTTCAAGGTTCATATCATTGAAATCATTGTAGCGTCAAGCATTACAAGAAGCCTTGTTCATTTGCTTAAAATATCATCAATGTCAAATTATCATACTCATGACTATGCTCAAGAAAATTCTTTCAATCTATTTCATAAATCATGAGAAATATCAAGCAAAATGGGATTTATGTAATTCAGGTATCAAATCAACTTTTCTCATCCATTCTATATCATCAAAAATAATAAATCAATTTCAATCAAAAAGAATAAAAAGATTTTGCAAGAAAATCAATTGATAAGGATTTAATCTTTTTCTTTTACAAACTTTTCAACTCGAAACATTCAAGATTAGACATGCTTTGTGAAAAATCATGAGCTCAATATCACACAATTTTTTTTAATGATGCTTTAAATGATTTATGAAATGTGTAATAAGCATAGTGAATTGTGTTTATGTATGTCAATGTCACGACCCAGAACTCCCCATCGGGCCCGTGACAACCGCCGCGAGGCCTCAACAGACATTCTTCACCCCGAATGCCGATTGAAACCTCGCAAGGCTTAGCATCAACTTCCGCATCTCCCCGGTGAGCAACAATTATTAAATCTCGTATTTCAAACAAATCATAAGTCATTTTCAAATAAGAACAATAAAATATTATTTTTTAGCTCACAGGGGTATTTTCGTAATTTTTCGTCAAAAATCTCAAAACTTGCTAAAAAAGTAGTAGGTAAGCAGAAAATATATATTTAATGATTTAAAAACAATTAAGTATCTAAAACGTTCATTTGAAAGCAAATTGTTGACAACTAGTACTATTCAAAAATAATAAATAAAATATTCTATTTTCTCATAAAATAAATTTTTATAGAAATATTCGTAAATAATTTTTCGCACATGAAAGTAAAGTAAAAATTGTATGAATAGAAATACAAATAACCAAAATATAAGTTTTGATCTGCAATGACACGTGGGCTCCAATTGACCAAGAGGATGTAAGACTGTGAACTCTTACTTTCTATAATGCAGTTCCGAGCTTAGTTCTCGTCCTACTCGACTATCTACAAACTGTCCTGAGCCTGAAAAATGTATAGGAAGAAGGGGTGAGATTTTATAATCCCAGTGAGTAAACAGATACCATCTAAAGTATCTAAAGCCGAGTAAATGGAGACAATTAAAATAAGTCATCATACCGTAATTTCATTACCTTTCAGTTCATTTCAACCAAATAAAATCAATCCATATAAATCGAGTAATCAACTTGGCTTATGAATTTCTTAAAACTTTGGCTCGTGCCAAAACTCATACTCGGTGATACCTTGCGCAGGGCATCCAACCGAGTCCGCCAAGGCTGTTAAAATTTTGTATACACTTAAAATATATTTTAGTTTGAGAAAAATACAGCCGTTCCTTGGCGTTGGCTGAGTTCCCCTTCACGTGGTGGTTTGGCGTGAAGTGAACCCTAAGCTTTACCCCAGGAGATACCCTACGCGCCTCTCCGTTCGAGGTAATAATATAATGGAGTTTACCGTGCCCCTCTAATAGGCTGGTCCACGGAACCCCCTCTGCAGTAAATAATTAATATATACTCCACCAATTCAATAAAATTCATTCTAGCATGGCATGGCAATTTATCGCAATCTAGCCTCTCAAGGCTGAATACACAATACAAATAATTCTGACACCAAAATCAGTTTAGCCATTCATGCTCATATATTGTCATAAGCCATTCAATTTAAAACCATAAATTTACAACACAAGCAGGCAGTCTCCAATTACTCTATTTTCAAAACCAATATTCGATTTTTCAGAAAATTTATAAAATCATTTTATAAAATCACAATTTCTCTTAAAACATAGCAATTTACCATTTAAACTCATTTTTTTATAAAATCACACAATTGTATAAAACTACTCTAGATAATTAAGACGATAATAAGTTTACTCACAGTATTAGGAGTAGAAATACTCCTATCTTCCGCCCTCGGGTGCAGTCTCTTACCCGAAACAATTGACTCACCACCTATCCATAATCCATGACACAAAATTCAATAAATTGTGTCAATTTATCATAAATTATTTCAGGCTCTTATCCATGCGTATGCACTAGATAGGATTTGAAATGTCTAGACAATCGCTTAATTGCGGTGTCCGACCTAACTCGCCTATACACGGTGTAAATTCCTAAAATCCCCAATTCGACTCCAATTCCATCCATTTCAATTTCAATTATCCAATTATATCCACAATACCTCAATGACTGTGAATTTGGTCCAATTTATCAGTCCGGACTATAAATTACGCTTTTACCCCTAGTGGGTAAAAATTTCAATTTATTGCACCGAAAATTCCCATTTAATTTCCAACCTCATAATTCATCATTTTTCCACCCAATTCTCTTAAAATAAAGTCAACCTCATCCTCACATACCATTGGCTAGATTCGGCCTAGGGAAATTCATGGAGAAGATAAATATTTTTCTTGTTGTTTTACTCATAAACATGCTAAACTAACACTAAACACTAACATAGCTCAAAATCAAATTTATCTAACAACTTTCTCTCTCTAAACCCATATGACCAGAATTCAAATCATCCTCAAATCACATGATTCAACCATGAAAAATGATGGAAAATGCATGGGAAAGGTAAAGCACAAGACAAATTTAAGAAATGTTACCTTTTTTCACTTGATTTTTGAATTTCCACCTATTTTCCCTTTAAATTTCTTAGCTAGGGTTTTATTTTCTCCTTTCTCTCTCTTGTTTCTTGCTTGGCCGAATGTTGAAGAAGAAGAATGGGTGGGCTGATTTTTTTATGCCTTTTTTATTGTTTAATGAAATAATATTATTTTATTCATATTTTAAATATTTTATTAATTCATTTTTTTTTCTAGCCATCCATTTGTCCTACTTTTTCCACCATGCATTCCCTTTGACTTATCCAAGTCTTAAGTGAAATTTCCAGATTTTTCCAAAGTTTTGGTGGAGCAAATTCTTCAAAATTACACTTTTGCCCCCGAACTTTTCAAAAATTACATTTTTGCCCCAAAAATTGAAAATTTGCCATAATGCATAATTTGCACTCCTCATACTCATTTCACACTCCAAATAATTAAATTTGATCAAAATCCTTTCAAAAATTAAATTTTTGATTTCGGATGGCAAAATTACCATTTTACCCTTTTACTCCAAATTATACCGAAATTAAAATTTTTCACTTCTAAACCTCAAATCTTACTCCAATAAGTCAAATGGGGCCAAAAATCTTTTCTAAAAATTTCCATTTTGTCCCCAGGTGGCAAATGACCATTTTGCCCCTAGATAGCGAAAATTCCAATTTGACTCCAAATTGATCCTCGAACTCCGAATCACCATATTAACCCATTCTGGGACTTTAAAATTCTTAATTTCATTGTAAATTCTCTATTTGATCTAGTTCGAGGCTTAAATCAACTTTATTGTACCTCTAGGTACAATACCGACTTTTGTAAATTTTTCAAGACTCTCTTAGCATGTAAACATGCTATCCACCACATGTATGTCATCACAAATATTTCTGTAGAGTCGGGCTTGTCATCTTCTCCCCCACTTGGATCAACCATATGATCCTCCTTCTTGATTGACTTCGACATCCGGCTAAATATTAATATTTTAATATTATTTTATTAATAAAATATTATTTTATTCTAAAAATTTTATCTTGTCTCCTTGGTACCAAAAATACCTTATTATGCCTCACTTGACTTCCAAATCGCCTTTTATCTCACAAATTCTCCTCCGATAAAATTATTATTATTTTATTATTATTTTCTCACTTGCGAAACATTTTATCCTAAACTACTCTTTTCGTCTTTTATCACTTCTAAACATTTTAATTGACCTCAATTTGCATTTGATCAACTTTATTTATCACCATATCAAAGTATGGGGTATTTCAGTCAAGGACATTTTCAAATATCTCACAATCATATGCCAAAAATGCCCTTATGACCATTCAAGCTTACAAGCAAGCATGCACATCCAATAAGAACAAGTCAATAACTATTTTCATCATGAAACAAACTTGTCCAATTGATAAATCATTAAAAACTTAAGGATGACAAACATTTTTCTCATATAGGCTCATTTTGCTTTAAAAGTACCAAGTAAAATAGTCAAAACTTTCAAGCTCATTATCAACCATCTTGAACTATTCAAGCAAGTTCTAGAATGTAAATCAAGATTGTTCAAATGGTAAACTTATGTTAGGCATGAGGAAATCAAGGGCAAATTTTTTTAACTCAATTTTTCTTGTTTTAGGCTATTTGAATAAGCGTGAGTGTAAGTCATCAAATACGCTCATATTTCTATTACATTATCCAACCTTTTATGTTTCAAAATTATGCTCAAAAATAATTTTTCAGCAAAGAAGTAGTATGGAAACAATTTCACAAAACATGAGGAAATTTTATAGTAAGAATTTTCCATAATCAAGCAATCTTAATAAAACAATTTTCTCAAAAGAAAACTGATGATATATTCAAGATCAAATATAAGTACATTCTCAATCTTTAGATTCATACTTCCTTACAACTCATAGCATGCATCATATCAAATCATGTTGCATAGCCAAGATTTATCAATAAAGCTCTAAGAATATACACTTAATATTCAAGCAAGAATAAGCAATCAAAATTTTAAATTGAAAAAAGAAAACAATTTTAGAAACCAAGCCAAATGAATGAAACATTCAACAAATAAGCAATCAAGATTCTCATTAAAAAGAAGTTTTAGCATGGAGATCACAAATTTTTTTTACATGTGACTAGAGAGCATTCATTATTCAAGAATTGTTCCTCCTTGCTCTAGCATACCTACAAGAGTCATTTTTCATTTGATCTTTAATATCCAAATTGCTTTGGATCCTTGAAAGGTAGTCTCATCATGCAAAATTCCTTTTTGAACCAACACTTGCCTAAATTTAGAAGGTAAATATTTTCTAAATGGACAAGTGTATGAATAATAGCTAAAAAATGTACAATGATTGCACTTGGTCATTTCTGAATATGAGGAATTCATGAAAGCCTTTTCCTTCTCATTTAATAAATCTTCAAATTTTCTTTTCACATCAAAATTTCCTTTTTCCAAAATATCAATATTGTTTTAGTAAGCTTCAAAATCCTTTTCCAAGTCAATTTTTCTTTTCATCAAAACTACATTTTCAACATCGAGTATGGAAATAATTTTCTTATGCTTCATATTCATTTTCTCAAACTCTAATGCTAAATCCTCAAAAACATCATGCAATTCATCAAAAGCATCATGCAATTCATCAAAAGCATATGAATTAAGCTCACAAGATGAAGAAATTACCTTTATCTCTTCAAAAGCCATGAGGCATAATTCAATTTGATTTGAGGATTTATCTTCACTTGATTCCTTGTTTACATTTGCCATGTTGCTTGTTGAGCATTGATTCTCACAAGACTTGTCTCCCAATTCCTTTTCCATCTTTGTTTCTCTAGATATCTCTTCTAATTTTTACCAAATTTCCTTGGCACTTTTGCACATGAACACTATATTGTATGCTTTATAATCAAGTGCACAAATGAGAGTGTGCATGGCCTTAGAGTTGATTTGTACTCTCTTCATTTAAGCTTCAGTCCACTTACTTTTACCTTTGGGAATTTTCTCACCATTTACTAAATCAGTAATCATAGGAATGAAAGGACCATCGGTAATGACATCTCACATCTCATAGTCATAAGCCCTAAAATAAATGGACATTCTAGTACTCCAATAAAGATAGTTTAATCCATCAAATAGAGGTGGTCTATTTATTGATTGATCCTCAGTAGCAACATATTTTTGTAGAGCCATTTGGATCTCCCCTAAGGATGTTAAGCCTTAAAAATGAGGTTTAGGCTCTGATATCACAATTTCTCTGTGTTAACTAATGAACAGTACCTTTAATTGATTAACAACTTTCTGTTTCAAGCACTTTCAAGCATTGTTTTTGGCTAGCCTCATTTTAATCGATTAATGCTCTTTTTAACTAATTTAATCTTTTTTCCATCCATCCTTAACTGATAAAAATGGGCTTTAACCAATTAAGAAGTCTTCAACTTTAAATCTTTTGATTTGGTGCCTTGGACGATCATCAATATATTGAATTTGAATTTTGGTAATTCTTGACACTTTAACTGTGACTTATAACTAGTTAACTCCTTTCCTTTAACTGATTAAAAAGCTTTTGTTTTACATCCAGCACCAGCTTAATTGATTAAGCCTTGTATTAATGAATTAAGACCTTTCTGCATGTCTTTAATGTAGTGCCCAAAATTGCTTTAATCGATTAAAAATTTGTGTTAATCGGTTAGGACTAATCTGTATTCATTAAAGCTCTTTCTTCTTTGCTTGTTTTACCAATTAACCCATCTTGCAAACAAGCATCTTAGCTTGCTTTCAAATACCAAAAGTATTAATGAGTTTAAGCTTTCTCTTGCACACTTAAATAATATAACTAGACACCAAATGTATTAACAATTTAAGCTTTCTCTTGCACACTTAAATAATATAATTAGACACCAATGAATGGGAATGTTTTGTTATCATCAAAAGCACATGGAGTCAACATTCTCTCTCTTTTATTTTTGATGATGACAAAACACTCCTAGATTAAGAGTGCAATGTCTTTGTTCAATATCAATGCTTCAAATTATTTATGCATAATGAGTTGATCCCCTTTTGTTAATGCATCTAGTTTTTTTTAAAGATTTGCAATAAAATAATTATGACATCCACAGTAGCTAAACAAAATATACAATATCCACAGTAGCCTAGATATATTGAATATTCATAAAAAACTAGCACATAATATTCAACAAAACCATAATTAAGCATCACACACATAAATTAAACATAAAAGCCTACCAAAGTCTATTTAATGTAGTCTTCCTTCTTTCCCTTGTTGTCATCATTAAAAAAGATATTCAAAACTCCCCCTTAATGAGTGCATCTAGATTTTCCTTTATTCTTTAAATCAGACTTTAATGAATAGGAATCATAAGCACTAATATACTTAAGTCATACAAGCTTATAGATATTGTTCAATAACTTTAAGAGTCAATCTCGTAACTATGTACGAACAAATGTGTGGGAGTTAAATCATTTCAAGAACTTGTCAAGGATCACTTAAATAATGTTCAAGCAAATTTGATCATTTTGTCATAATCAAAACTATAATAATTTTAAAGTTAACAATGATTTCTCCTTGGTGAGACCATGGTATTTATGGTCATTTATCTTCAGATTATTGATATAGCTTATTGACTCTAACTTGGGTTATTCTCAACCTCTATGATTTATTGGTGATGGGTTTCACCTTTTGATTCTATGTATATTTTGAACATTGGATTGTTGTAATTTGGTTGTTGAAGCCTTCTAGGATAAGGACATGTATCTAATGGCAGTAGGCAGTAGCCATTGTGCAGAATGAGATATGGTGAGCTAGTAAAACTAATATCTCAAGATTCACAAGGATTTACAGCTTGAGCTGGTAAAGGGAATTTCTTGAGACTTGTCGAATATTGGTAGCTAATAAAGTTATACATTTTCTTTTGTGGTCGGTGGCTATATGAATTGAAACATTCTAGTGTGACGAAACTAGGTGATTATATTGTCCTCGGCTAGTGTTCCATGGTTTGTTTGACTTGATGTCTAATATGATGAATTTGTGTCATGGATAAAAACATTTAATGTTATTTTAAATGCTCATGAATTATTTTAGAAACTATGTTTTATCAAACGTTTTGTTATCCTTGTATTGTTTGAAAGACAACGATCTTGGAGGTTATATGCATATATGTTCCTTGAATCATTTGAAAGAAAATGAACTTCAAAAGCATGGGATTAGTGGTCCTTGATTTGTTTGAAAGACACAGAGTTGGAGACCATGTGGATATTTGACACGCTTGATAAAATGTGATTATCATACGATGACGCTTGGAAAAACTAAACCCGATTTATGATTACGCTTGGAAAGACGGGGTTGGTTTATGATTAGGCTAGGAATGATGAGTGTTGATTTATGATTATGCCTAGAAATGAGGGTGTTGATTTATAATTATGCTGAGAAAGGCAAGTTTTACAAAACATTTGATAAATGTTTGTCTACATATTTTTGAAAATGTATTTTGTTAAATACTCTTCCCTATTAGCTTGTTTCCCCTCCCTGTATCTACTCACAAAGTTATTTATACTCACACAAGTAAGATGCACTTGTTATTTCAAATCACTAGATTGGTTCGCTCACTGTCCTTTGAAGGGATCTAATTCTATAATAGTTTTGGTTGGTGATCGTCATGGCATTTAGTAGGCGTCAAACCTTTTACTTGTGTCGTACTCAGCTGAGTTTGGTTTGATAATCCAGTCTTCATATTTGACTATGTTGGTCCCAAATAAATGTGCTAGAGGGGGTGAATAGCACTTTTTGGCTCTTACTAAAATTGATTTCTAATTGGGGACAATTACAAGATAAAATAGAGATTTAAAGAAGAATGAAAAACTAAAAATAGAGCAGACAATCACATAAGAATTTATAGTGGTTGGGTCCAAGACCTACATCCACTACCTTGATTGTTCAACCAAGGATTTTCCAAATAATATCACTATGAACGGTGGAATTCTTAAGCTCCCACCAAGCTTTTACAATGGCTTTTACCAAGCTCAGCCAAAACAGTTCATAATGGTTTTTACCGAGATCAACCAAAACCCAACAACTAACTTTTCTAGTCTAAGTTAGAACTTATACACTGAATCAAGCAATCCAAGCTTGAATAAATCCCTTAGAGTGACTCGCTCACTCTAAGTATACAAGAAGAAAAGAAAATAAAGAAGTACCTTTGATCACTGACTTGATCTAAGTGGTACAAAGTGAAGTGCTTATCTCAAGTACAAAGATAGGAGTGCAGTGCAATAAGAATGTAAAGGGTTTTTGTTGGTTTTTGAGCTTTTTTTGGACTTGGAGGCCTTGGATCCATTTTTTAGCCGTTGGGAGCCTCTTAAATACTTGAAAAATTAGCTCTAAGAGGTGTTAGGTAGTTTTTGACCGTTGGAAACAGTTTGGTGGCAGTTTTGGCCGTTAATCTATCTTTTAATGCTCAATTCAAATTTCCTGACAGAATAGTCTTATTCGACTAACTGTGCTCTTAGTCGACTAAGTTATCTTTGTCTTCTGATCCCATTTTTTGGTAGTGAGCACTTAGCCGACTAACTTGCTGCTTAGTCGATTAAGTTGTTTCTATCTTGAAGTCCAGATTTCTAGCAATAGGCTCTTAGTCAACTAACCTACTTCTTGGTCGACTAAGTCTTCTCTGTCTCTCAATCCTTTTGAGCCCGCCAACTTCTAATTTGAGTTTTAGCAGACTAATACCCTTCATTATTCAACAAAAAGGCTTCTATTTTGTTGATAAGTTGTGACTCCTTATTCTTATGATTTTTGATATGTGCGTTTGAATGATTAATTTATCATTGGCATACAATTTTTGTCTTGCACACTTAAGTACAAATATTAGACACAAATGAGTGGGAATGTTTTCTTATCATCAAAAACTAATGGAGCCAATAGACTGTTATAGATTATGACCTTGTTTATATCATGTAACAACTAATATGATGGACGTTTGCCATGAAATGGCTTAAGCTTTGTATTCGCCACAAGATGGCCTACACATTGGTTTATGATATATGTTGCCTCCACTTTATGAGCACGTGAACGTGTCGGTTGGTATGATATTTCTGTTTTATGATATAATCATGTATATATTTGTTTGCATATGGTTCCATGGTGATGATTCTTGTAAGGCACATATGGTTATTGGTTTATTTGTTCATTATTAGGCTTGCATGGGTTAAGAGGGTCACTCTCATTGATACCCTTGCACCGGTCATGGTCCTGGATTCGGGTTGTGACACATTGAAGTATCATGTGCTTTTAGGATCGACCCTTCATGCCACGAGATTGACCCTTCAAGCTCAAACTTGGAAAAATTTATTCTTTTGGCTTCATTTTTCAACAACACTTACAACCATCATTCTTCCATGATGTAACACAATAACATGGAAAGATTTAACATCCAATGACAAGTAATTACCATTGATAATCATCACTTAAAATACCATTCATAAAAGTTTAAATTTTTATCAATTTTCCATGAAACAAAAATTGTAGGTTATTTTGAGAGAAACACTTGACCCCTTGCAACTGATCAAGCAAGTCATCTATACATGGGAGAAGATACTTGTTCTTGATGGCCACTTTGTTCAACTATCTATGGTCGATTCAAATTCTCATCGAACCATCTTTCTTCCTAACAAACAATACTGATGCAACCCATGGTTAGACACTAGGGAGTATATAACCTTTTCTAGAAAATCCTTTAATTAAACCTTGAGCTCTTTAAGCTCTACTGGTTCCATCCATTAAGGTGGTATAGATATTTAACTAAAGTTTTGCGCCAAGTTTATATAAAACTCTATCTCCCTAACTAGAGGTAATCCAAGTAACTTTTTTGGAAATACATCAACATAATATCCCATAATTGGCACATTGACCACACTACGCACTTTCACTTGGGTACGTAAGACTACGACCAAATATCCTTGGCATCCATGTCACATCAAGCCACTAGCAGTCATGGCCAATATCATACTACTTGAGGTCATGTTGTAATCTCCCTAAATATAGAACGATGTCTTCCTAAGGTACTCAAACTTCACCTTCTTGTGGTGACAATCCACACTCGCATAGTTAGGAGAGAACCAATCGATCCCAAGTCTCACATCAAATTCTGGCATGTCTACTAGCACTAGATTTGCTTAGGTGTCCCTTCCCTTTACTTGGACTATGCAAGCTTCATAGTCATGTTTTGCCACAAACACCTCCCTCAAGGGTGTGGTGACTACCAACTCCTTTTCTCATTTTCTCTAATATTGAAAGCTTATCCAAGATTCCTATTTATACATCTTTACAATATGCCAATGGCCTTGCCGTATACCAAGTCATATATTGAGCCTTTACATCACATTGTGCTCTTTTATTAGGACATGGCTCACTAGTGCAAGG
This sequence comes from Theobroma cacao, assembly GCF_000208745.1. Classification (NCBI taxonomy): domain Eukaryota; kingdom Viridiplantae; phylum Streptophyta; class Magnoliopsida; order Malvales; family Malvaceae; genus Theobroma; species Theobroma cacao. Next base: position 20,554,165 of record NC_030856.1, on the reverse strand, counting down.
TTGTTATTCAAAGTCATCTCTTTCATACAAACTTCTTATGCTTGGATCACAATGTATCTACCTTATCATACATCAAGTAAGCACATTTTTGTCCTTTATTGACTAGCCAAGCCTTTCAACTTTCCATAATGTTTAAACAATTACTTTCTTTTTAAGGAAGTGTATACTCCAATCTTTGAAATCATTAGCATAATTTTGATACCTTACATATCTAAGGTAGTATCAAAGTATTGTTCACATTAGTTCACATTTTACTAGTGAGAGAAGCACTGGACATTCATGCACTCTTCTTCACCAATTAAAGTCTTTTTATTTGTATACCTATGAAAGCATAAAACTAAATCAAAACTAAACTAAACTAAAAGCAATTTTAACATAAAAATAAAATAAAGCACTAAAATTAAAACAACTTAAAATGATTTAAACTAAACTAAGAAAAACAACTAAAAACACCTAATTTCAAATCTAAATCTCAAGAACTTAGCCAATTTAATACTTAATGTGACAAAATAACTCTATGAAATAAAGTTAGTAGATATACGTGTTGGTCCCAAAGAGCATGCGATAATTCTATTTTATAGAATTATTTTAGTTCAATTTTGTTATTAAATATTAGCTAAGTCCTTAATTTTCAATTATAATTTACTTATTTTTAGTTGTTTTTATAATTAGTTTGTTTTTAAGTGAGTTATTTTAATTTTATATTTATTTCCTTTAATTTGATTATTATTTATTAGTTTTTACATTTTTGTAGGAATTAAAGGAATTGGGTTTAATTTTGAAAAGTAAGGTGTTGAAAGACTCGGAAATCTGCTTGCATATATTTTAGTGTTTTGACCATAACTTGGACTAGAAAACTCCAAATGATGCAATTTTTAGACCATTGAAATATAAGAGACAGAGATATAACTTTTATGAAGATCTCTTTGCCCAATTCTTCCTTGAAGATAGAGAAAAATTCATCAGAAGATGGTTGGGTGTATTGTTGCGGGAATGGCAATTTAAGGCTGACAATTGATATTTGGGCCTCTCATTACATTTTTAAGCGCAATTAAATTAGTAGGTTAACTTAGGGACTTGTTGGTTAAGATTGTTAGCTTAAATAGTATGTTTTAGGAGAAATTGGGGAGATAACTTTTGGAGATTCAAGTGGGTTGAAAGTTGAGGTAGAAACTTGGGAAACAAAGATGCAATCAATCGTTTTGTTTTCTTCCTTAGCTTTTATTTTTCTTGTTACTCTCAACGATTGAATTTTATATAATGTTATTTGTCTTTGCAATTATGAGTAGCTAATTTTTTTTCTAGGATTACAATTGGACTCACATGTAATTTAAAATTTTAATCTCTTTCTTACTTATCTTTAATGGGATTTGAATTGTTCATTCCAATTTCTTCTTAATGTTTTTAATTGTTTGATCACTTATAAATTGATTTAGGAACCTAAACAAACTTGGGAAAGGTAGTTTAGTATAGACTAAAATTGAGATAACATATGATTATATTAATTGATTTGCGCATAGGATAAGGATATACTTATAGGCCATATGTAACCAGATCAGAGCCTGAACTTAATGAGTCTATTTTAATTTCAATTCACACAGGGATATGGTGTTTTGGTTAAAATAGATATTTTTATAAGACGAGTCGAGAGACTTTTATAAATAGTTGAGGACTCTAGGTTAACAATTCAACCCATTGAAATAAGTTAAGGAAGATAGGTAAGATTTAGATGAAGTGTGAGGGATATTGTAATCCCAAGCTTGTTTGATATGTTGTTTACCCAGTTATCTTGTTGCTTTAATTTTTAATTAAATTAGTTTTAGTTGAGTAATTTTTAGTTTAATTAGAATTCATATTTTAATTATTTGAATAAAACTAAATTGTTCAAATTTTAATACTTAGTAAAATTCTAGATCAATTATTTGTGGGATCGATATTATGATTGCTTATATACTATCTATTCGATACGTATACTTGTGTATTAGAATTTTAACTGACAACATGCTAGAGGGGGGTGAATAGCACTTTTTGAATGACACAAAAATTCTTTCTAAATAAAGAGCTGATTAAAGGAATTTGAAAATGGAAGTTTAAAGCTTGCTAGAGGAATGATTTAAGTTCTAAAAGTAAGAAAAAAATTAAGGAAAACAGAAAAAATGCAATGATTTATAGTGGTTTTGTCCACTTGACCTACATTCACTACCATGATCTCCCAATCAAGGATTTATAAACCAATTCACTTAAATCAGTAAAATTCCCAAGCTTCCACTAAGGTTTTGCAATGGCTTTTAATAGGCTTAGCCACAACCATTAATAATGGTTTTTTTCAAGATCAACCAAAACCCAAAACTAACTTTTCTAAGACTAAGTTAGAACCTATAACAACAACCAAGCTAACCCAAGCTTGATTTATCCTTTATAGTGCCTCGCACACTCTAAGTAAACAAGAAATAAAGAAAAGATGAAGTACAAATGATCACTTAGCAGATCTAAGATGTACAAAGTTAAGCTCAAACACTTTTTCAAAGGTTGGGAGTGAAATACAAGTGTAAAGAGAAGGTTTTTGGTCTTCTATGCTCAAAGTCACTTTAGATGGTTTTTCTCTATCATTTTTGACTGTTGGAGTGGCTTTAAATACTTGAAAAATCACTTTTGGCCATTGGAGACAAAAACTAGCCGTTTTTGGCCGTTATTTTTTCCTTTTGTGCTTAAATTCTAATGTACAGAGAATGTTTCATTAATCAATTAAAGGTAGGCTTTAATCGATTAAGTCTTCTCTGACTTGCACACTACTTCTCTATGTTAACCAATTAACGACAACTTTAACTATTTAATAACTTTCTATTTTCAAGCACCTTCAAGCATTGTTTTTGGCTAGCCTCCTTTCAACAAATTAATACTCCCTTTAACTGATTAAAACTTCTCTCCATTCATCCTTAACTAATTAAAATGGGCTCCAACCAATTAAGAATTCTTCAACTTCAAATCTCTTGGTTTGCTGCCTTGGACGATCATCAATATTTTGAATTTGAATTTTGGCGCTTCTTGACACTTTAACTTTGACCTTTAACCAGTTAACTCTTTTCCTTTAATCAATCAAAAGTCTTCTATTTTGCATCCAACACCTGCTTAACTAATTAAACCTTATGTTAACTAGTTAAATCCTTTTTGTCTATCCTTAATGTAGCACTCAGAATTGCTTTAATTGATTAAGGATTTGTGTTAATCGATTAAAACTAATCTATCTTTATTAAAGCTCTTTCTTCTTTGCTTGTTTAACTAACTAACCCATCTTGCAACTAAATAAGCATCTTAACTTGCTTTCAAATATTAAATATATTAATGAATTTAAGCTTTCTCTTACACACTTAAATAATATAATTAGACACCAATAAAGGGGAATGTTTTGTTATCATAAACAACACATGGAGTCAACATCCCTTCTCTCTTATTTTTAATGATGACAAAAGACTCCTAGATTAAGAGTGCATTGTCTATGTTCAATATGAATGCTTTAAATCTTTATGGATAATGAGTTGCTCCCCCTTAGTATATGTATCTAGTTTTCTTTAAAGATTTGTAATAAAATATTTATAATATCCACAGTAGCTGAACAAGATGTACAATATCTATAGTAGCTAAGCAAGATATATTGAATATCCATAATGACTAACACATAATATTCAACAAACGCATAACTAAGCATCACACACATCAATTAAACATTAAGACATATCAAACTCTATTTAACTTAGTCTTCTTTCTCTCCTTTTCTGTCATCATTAAAATATATATTCATAACTCCCCCTTATTGAGTGCATGTAGATTTTCCTTTAATCTTTAAAGCAAACTTTAATGAATGAGAATCATAAGCATTCATACACCTAAGTCATATAAGCTTATAAATATAATTCAATAACTTCAAGAGTCAAGCTTGTAACTATGTACGAGCAAATGTATGGGAGTTAAATCATTTTAAGAACTTGTCAAGGATCACTCAAATAATGTTCAAGAAAATTTGATCATTTTGTTATAATCAAAACTATAATAATTTTAAAGCTAACAATATGATGGTCAGTAATTAACTCCATGAGTTTTCTAATGTAGAGGATCCATCAAAGTGGCAATTGTAGAGTAGCCAAAGAGAAGAGTTTAGAAATGCATACTTTGTTATTGTAAACTTTCTTACAAAGCATTTTCTTCCACTAAGCTAGTCCCTCATTTTCATGAAGAAGGAGTTACCTTATATAGGCATACATAGACATAACAAACCAAACTAGTTACTGTTTAGGATACTAACTTGATATGACCTAAAGCTTACAAAGTTGACATGACACAACTTTTTATAAGGTTTACATGGCATAATTTTTAATAAAAGTTATTCTAAAGTACTAAAAACAAACACTAAAAGATAAATGATACATGACAATGAGCTTTATATTCCATGGAGTGCTTCTTTTAATGTGGCACTTATTTTCATGTGGCATTTCTTTTGATGCTTTTTCATTTGGTGGAGCTCTTTGGTCGAGGACAACATGACAACACACTAGCACACTTAACAAACTTAAGCATACTTAATTAAACATAATTTTAGTGATTTGGATTTTTACAAGCTATCAAACAAAAAGTTCATGTAAGAATTTTTTGTGCCAGGAGAGAAATTGTATCTAAAAGTTTCAAGCCATTTTCGATTGATGATTTCCATTTCCTTGTTTGGGTTATTTCTTGGTCTAATGGTTTGGTAGTCTTGGAGGATGCTTGGTTTGGTACAAGTTGCTTGGATGGACCTTATCGTAGGTCATTTATGAAGAAGTTTTTAGGGTCAAATTCTCTTCCCAAGTAATATGGATCTGTATCAAAGTCACAATGGTCTTGAGAGTCATCCCAATAGATTGATGGCTTAGGTTATGGTTCATTGATCAATGGTGCTTGCCAATAAAAGTTCCATTCCACCGATTTATGTTTGGACATGTTGAATTCAAAGATGGGATCAAAGGGTTTGATTGTTGGGTTTTTGAATCTTTGCTCATAAATGTGACTATCGATTCTCTACTAGGTGATGTACTCGTCAAGGTAATCTTTCTGTGGCTAGTCATGTAATTGAGGCCATATCTTTGAAGGTATTGTCTTATTAAGTTGATAGAGTTGCCTTTGTATTTCAACGTATTCTTGAGGGTAAGGACCTCATTATGGAGAAAGTATTCTTGGCTTGTGTCCTTGATGACCATAAAAGATAACTGCAAGTTCTTTCATCGTTGTTGTAAGGGATGGCAAATTGAAGAACATTTATTGTCTGTATTCACCAAGGCTATCCCAAAATTCTCTAAGGCTTCCAGTTAATCTGGTGGAAAAGGCAATGAGTACTGATTGTATTCTTGGAAACAAAGGTTCCATTTGCTTGGAGGGATATCTTCGATGGTGAAATAACTTGAGAATCTTGAGGCTGAGGTGTAATGGTGATAGTGGTGTCGTTGTTGATACGATAATGGATCAGTGTCCATTAGTTCTAAGTCTAGATCATGTGTTTTTGGGACATGATCATCTAGGATTTAGACATTAGGTTATGCAAGGAATGTCCTTGGAAGAGATTTAACACTTTTTGGAATGTCAAAATTTGTTGATTCTATACCAGAAAAGTTCTCTAAACCATCTGATGATTGTGGAGTTATAGTCGGGAGATTATTCCTGGCTATTTCTTGAAGAAGTGTGGGAAAAATATTTAGGGTTTCCAAAATCATGAGCTAAGGAGGTGGATTGGATGAAGAATTTATTCTTGGGTTTGAAACCTAGGTTAGTGTTGGTGGTTTTGATGTTGATGTTGATGGTGTTGGGTTGGGAGTACAGGTTCTAGTTTTCATGGGTTGTGTAAAGGGAACGTCAACTGGTCTTTCTATTTTTTTTCTTTCTATTCAGTAATCTATTCTTGCTATTGTTTGAACTTCTAAACCCATTTCTTGTTAAGCTTGATCCAAGTAGAGGCTTAAAGAGGTTTAATGGGGTGGAAAATGGTTTTGATTAGGAGAAGGTTGGTGATGATGTTGTAATGGGTGTTATAGCTGATAATAATCTTAGGGGAATAGTGTTGTGGAGTTGTAAGGTTGCATAAAAGGGTACTTAGGTTGTTCGTATGGGTGGAGGAGTGTAAGACTCAAACATTCTAAAGGGCGTTGTATAGTTAACTCTGTTGCTACTGTTTTTATTGAAGTTGTCTATTTGCAAGTTGAATCTTTAGAGACTTAATCTTAGCTTCTCTATCTACTTTAGCTTGTGCATAACCTTGATTTGTGGAAATGATGTGATGGATGTCTTGATCAATGGTGAAAACTATTGTCTATATCTCAAGAATGACATTCTAGAGATTCGAGAGATACTGGTCAAAGTGTCTACTAATCTGATCTATCTTGTTCTCAATTCTTAATAGCACTGAGTCCTAGGCAACTGCATTCAAGGTTTGCTAGTTGAGAACTACTTTTGCTGTTGAGGCTTTCTTTTGGTTTTCACATTCATAACAATTTGTGCAATTTGGGACTTTAGCATGCGCCTCTACTAATCTTGCTGGAATTCTGTAAATAGAGGAAATTCTATATCATAGGATGCAGATTCTGGTTGAATCATACATTATTTGAGGCAAATGAGACATTTTGATAACTCTATTATATAGAGTTATTTAGCCACATTTTTGGATGTTAATGTAGCTAAGTCCTTGTGTTTTAGGTAGTTTTTAAACAGTTTTTATGTTTTTAGTTAATTTGTTAAAGCATGTTAATGTAGTTTAATTCAAGTAATTCTAGTTTATATTCATGTTGAAAGTCCTATTTTAAGCCAATGCTGATTAGTCCTTGTGTTTGTAGGTTTTCAAATGCGTAAAGCTAAATGGTGTTAAATGACGCAATGGAGACTAGCTGCAGATTTTCATTGAACATGTTACAGTAATTCAAACATAACTCGAGTTACATGGCTGCAATCAATGTGATTCTTAAGCCATTGAAAAGTTGAGAGGAGACCTACAACTTTCATGTTTACCATTTCACCCAGATCAGCAATGAGGTAGAAGAAAATCACATTGCAAGATGAGGAACTGTAGCAGTCTACACCAAGGTAGCACAAAGAGCACCACCGTGGCCTTGCAAGACTCAAGGCCACAACGACCCAAAATAGCAGCAATGCTCCCATACAAACTTCTGAGAGGCCAACACCATAGTGCCTAAAGAGGAGGGCCGCAGTGCCTGAGGAAAGACAATGAAAAAACTTATAAGTTTGAAGCATCGTGATGCTCTGACGTAGATTATGAAAATTCAGATGATCAGGAATTGGGATTTTTTAGGGTTTTGAGGGCTACAAATAGGCGATTTTCAGCAACTAAGAGAAGAGGTTCAAAGAGGAAATGAACAACAGTTTTTGAGAGAACAGAAAAGGCTTTCTAGCAAGAGAATTGAGGATCCAAAATTTAAAGAAGCTTTGATATTTCTGACTCTTCATTTCATTCTTGTTATTTTGCTCCGAAAATGATCTTTTCTCTTGAATTAATTATGCTTGTTGTAAAAACAATGATGAACTAATTTTATTTTCTAGGATTATAGGTTATTTCATTATGTAGTTTGAATATTTAATTTTCCTTGTTTGATATTAATGGAAATTGCATGGTTTATTCAATTTTGTACATATTTCTTTTCACTGCTTGATCACTAGTTGAAATATCTTGGGTCTCTTAATGGAACTTGACAGAGGGAGTTTAGAATAGACCATTATTTTGGATGGCCTTTGTTCGATTCACTTTTGAGTTAGGTGATAGTTTCATGTTTATGGTAAACATATACCTAAATACCTTAGGTAGCCATATTAGAACACGAACGTAATGAACTATTTCTAATTAATTTGCATAAACATATGGGATTAATTTTGAAAAGGTATGTGTGCATGATCTTGATAAAGATGTGTACATAATATGGATTCTAGGTTAGAGATGTATTCCATTAACCTAAGTCATGGAGAATGATCTAATTTAGATGAAGTTTTGAAAAACTCCATAATCCTAGGTTTTGAGTGAATATTTCTTTTAGTGATATTTTGTTATTCTTTAATTATTTAGTTAATCAATTAGTTTTAGTTTAATTAATCATTTGAAATTGAGTGCTTGGATAAAACTACTTTGTTCTAAATTTGATAATTAGTGAAAAAAATAGGTACAAATCTCAATGAAAAATGATATTCGAATTACCTTTATATTACTTGTACAGCCACGTGTACTTGCGTGTATTAATTCGACAACACATCTGAGCAAGATTTCTTTGTTATTCTTGTACTTCCTTTTAGATGTGTGAAGTTCTACTGCATAACAAGGCAGTGGTCTTGGCTTCTTGGGTCTAGGAGGAAGGAGATATGGAGTGCCAGTGTTAGGATGGTCCAACATACTTGTCCTTTTTTAGTAGAGGACAAAATAATCAAACTTTCGTAAAGCTTCACCAAGAAGTCCTACTTTTGGGTCTCCATTTTCATATCTTTCTCTAAAAAGCTACTATGAGGATTTTCTCTTTGGTTGTTCCTCATGGTCGTTCATGGAACGTATGTCTTTTGTAAATCTTTTACAAGTACAGTTAAGATCCCAATAAGAATATCCTGTGGGTGATTCGTATGCGTTGACTGGTTGTCTAGAAGGTTGGAAGTATTTGATCTCAACATTCTATTCTAGAGGGTATGGTTGTGTCACGACCTGGAACCTCCCTCGGGCCCATGACAATTGTCGTGACGTCCCGATTGACGCTCATTACCCTGAATGCCAACCGGAACCCCGCAAGGCTTACATATCAGTTTCTTTCCTTTCCTGTGAGCAATCGTTGTTAAACATTCCATTTAAAACAATTACCGGTCGTTTTCAACTCAAATAAATCCAAAGATAATTTTTTTTAAAGGATTTATAGACAAATATCACTATTCAAAATATTGATTAAAATATAGCATTTTTATATAAAACAATATTTATAGAAACACATGTAAGAAATCTTTTATAATGTGTAAGTAAAATAAATTCATACATACAAAAATTTACTAAGTTATAATGTACAATAATGGTTACAATGACAAATGGCCCAAAATACACCCAGTGTTGGTGCTAGAAACCTACTGTCTGTGTGGTAGAGATGTCAACTGGAATCCTCGACAAAATAGGGTATCTACAAGCTACCACAGACCTGAAATGTTTGGAAAGGAGGTGGGTGAGATTTTGCAATCCCAATGAGTAAACAGACATTATCATAAATATCTAAAGGCGAGTAAAATGGAGGCAAGTTTAAACAACAAATTACAACCCATTTCATAATGTTTTCAATTTATTTCTTAAACCATAAAATATTTGTAATTTACCAAAACAGTTGTTAAGGCTTATGTCTTTTATTAAAACAAGGCTCAAGCCAAAACTAATCCTCGGGGATACCTTGGCCGAGGCATCTAACCGAGTCCGCCAAGGGTGTTAAAATATTCACACGTGAAACACATTTTTATTTTTAAAACCAGCCGTCCCTTGGCGTTGGCCGAGTTACACATTCACGTGGGGGTTCGACGTGAAGTGAGCTCTAATACTACCCCGGGAGTTACCCTCCTCGCCTCTACAACCGGAGTAACTATATAACTGGGTTTACCGTGCCCCTCTAATAGGCAGTCCACGGAAACCCGTCACTGCAGTGACTAACCCACCAATTTTAATAAAATTTCGACAGTATAACGTGGCTTTTATTTATTTATCCAGCCTGCATAGTAAAACCAACTTACATAAATTTCCCAAATGCACTCACAAAATATAGCCACATATACTCATTTCTCATAAGCCATTCCTAGGAAAATATATATTTTTCAAGTCAATTTGCAGCCTCCAATTACTCAATTTCATAATCAATACAATATATTTTTATTTGTCACATTTATTCCTAAAACATCAAAAATCCCGTTTTAATCTCGTTCTCATTTCATAAAATACATAAAGGGCATTTAAAATAAACTCTAGATAATTTACAATAATAATAAGTTTACTCACCGTTTGTACAAACTAAAAGCTTTCTAAGCGCCCCGATCACTACTCGTCGGGTACGACTTCTTTGCCTTTTCCGGAAGGCTCTCCTCCTAGACACATTACAAAAATTTACACAATTCATCACATTGATGCTAAATCACTATATAATTAACTTAAATCCTATACTAATGCATGGTATGAAATGCAATAGCCTAAAACGGCTTAAACGCGGTATTAACCTATTTTTGGCACTTTGCCCGATAAATTGCTAACGCGCTCCATTTTAGCTCTAAATCATCCCATTCTCTCTCCAACATTTCTAACCATTAAATATCAGCCAATAACCTTCTAAAAACAACAAAATCAGCTCACTCCCTTCCTTGGAAAATTCGGCCAAAAATGGGACATTAACTCGGTTAATTTTCTACTTTGTTTTTCTATCACGTTTAATCGTTTTTCATCATTTTCTCTTCATTTCCCTTAGAATAAAATCAATTCATCATCATTGTACAGCATTGAGCATCCAGCCAAGAGTGGGTATTGTGAAAATTTAATGATTTCTTGCCCAATTTAATTTCTAAACACATTTAACTAACTAAAACTATCAATTTAACTAAAAATCAAAACCTAAAAATTTCAATTTCTCTCCCCTAGAATTTCGTCCAGCCCTTGATATCACTTTTTGATCTCTCTCCTCAAGCATGCTTAATGGAAATAAAGGCATAGGAAAGGTAGAAATCAAGCTAAAATCGAAAAATCTTACCGTTAGATGCGTAAACGGGCGAAAAACGCGATTTCCCCTTTGAATTTTCTAGTTTTCCTTTGTTTTTCTTTCTTTTCTTCCTTTCCTCTCTATTTCCTCTCTTGTTCTTCCTTATGGCTGGCCAACACTTAAAATGGAGTTTAAATGGGCTGACTTTTCATTAAAATAATATTATATCATTAAAAATGCCACGTGTCACTTTCCCATTGGCCCATTTTTTCATTAAAATAATATTATATCATTAAAAAATTTCATCCATTTGTTTTCAAATTTTCACCATACACTTGTCCCACATATCCATAGCTTAGATAAAATTCTCAGACTTATCCAAAGTCTCAGTGGAGTAATTTTTAAAATTTACACTTTTACTCCCGTAAAAGTCAAAAATTACATTTTTGCCCCAAAAATTGAAAAATTGCCCATAGACATATTTTTCATCCCTTATACTCATACCATTCTCAAATTTGTCAAATGTGATCTAAATTCTCTCAAAATCTCAAATTTTGTCCACGGGTGGAAAAATTAAGATTTTGCCCCTGAACATCAAAATTTTCAATTTTTCCCCAAATGAACCCTCGAACTCCGAACAATCAGTTTTAGTCATTCCTTGACTATAAAATGTTAAATTTCATCCTACGATTCCTATTTGAACTAGTTCGAGGTTAAATAAATTCAAGTGTACCATTAGGTACAATATCGGGTTTCGTCTATTCTTAGGGACTTTCTTAGCATAATAACATGCTACTCGGTGCATGTATGTTATGACATGTATTTATAGGGTCAGATTTTACAGGTTGCATCATGAACTATGCAGAATGAGTTGCAAAGAGTGGTTGCATCATATACTGTGTGTTAAACACAAAAGATAATGCTACAGTTTCTTTGTCATTGTGATTAAACTTTATGGTTACAATCTTGTCCGAATTGGTAGTGAAAGTGGCTTTAGTAGACTAGATTAGCTCTGAATGCTTGAACAACTTTTATAATTTATAACCAAAGTCGTTGGAAGGAGAGATGTTAACTAGAAAATAAGTATTATATTGATTATGACAAAATGATTCAAATTTGCATTTGCTTTACTAAGGTGATACTTGACAAGTTCTTGAAATGACATGCATTTGCTCTTACATAATTACAAGCTTTATTGTTTTACTTGTGTGAATTCTTGAAGTTATTAAACATTCACTCACTAACTTCATATATGTCTAAAAGCTTGAATGACTTAGTTATATGAGTGTTAAACATGCTTGAATGAGTTTTCCTCATGATCTCCCTAACAATTATTGTCACGACCCGGTACTCCCTTCGAGCCTGTGACAACTGCCGTAGTGTCCCGATAGACACTTATTACCCAGAATGTCAATCGGAACCCCGCAAGGCTTTAATATCAATTTCTCTTTTCCTTTGTGAGCAACCGTTGCCAAATATCATGTTTTAAAAGATTTTAAGCTATTTCCATCTTAAAATAATAAAAAAAATAATTTTCGTCTCTCGGGGGTATTTTGGTCATTTTTTCTTAAAATTTTTGAAACTAGCTAAAAATGCAGTATGCGAATACAAAACACATAATTCATAATAAAAAATAAGTTTAAACGTTTAGAACCTTCATTTAAAATGAAATTATGATTATTTAAATAAAATAAAAAAATAAAAGAAAATTTAATAAAACATTACATTTTCTTATTAAACACTATTTTTTAGAGTTAAACATAAATAATTTTTACAGCGTAAAAGCAAAATAAATTCATACATACCGTAATACAGTAAGCTAGAGTATTTAATTTAATTTACAATAACCAGTAGGCCCCCGAATAACCAAAAATAAGGGAAACTATGAACCTATTGTTTGGAGGATGCAAACCCAATGGTAGCCTTGGTGAAATCAGCTATCTACAGCCTATTTTGAGCCTGAAATGGGTGAAAAGGAGGGTGGTGAGATTATATAATCCCAGTGAGTAAACAAACACCATCCAAAATATCTAAAGTCGAGTAAATGGAGACGATTAAAATATTCCAACTCAATATGTAATTCATAACATAAATATTCATTTCATTTAAATAATCAACATGGCTTATGAGTATCTTAAAAACTTGGCTCCTGCCAAAAATCATTCTCAAGAATACCTTGGCTGAGGCATTTAACCGAGTCTGCCAAGGCTGTTAAAAATTTCGTATATGAAAACATCTTTTTTGTTTGAAAAACACAGTCGTTCCTTGGCGTTAGCGGAGTTCGTCATCACGAGGTGGTTCGACATGACGTGAACTCTAACCATACCTCAGGATATACCCTACCACCTCTCCAATCGAGGTTCGTATATAACCGAATTTTGTGCCCCTCTAATAGGCTGGTCCACAGAACCCGCCCACTGCAGCAAGCTAAACCCACCATACAATAAAATTTTGACAGCATAACATGACTAATATTATAGTACCCAGCCTATAAATGTAAAACAGAACAATTCATATAGTTCACAAACCACAATCCCAGCCAGTCATGCCAACACATTATCATAAGGCATCAATTAGAATCATAAATTACAACAGATCAAGTGGTCTCCAGTTACTCTATTTTCAAAGCTACCGTTCAATTTCAAGATAATTTATAAAACCTTTTCATTTAAACACATTTTGTTTATAAAACCTAAAAATTAACCATTTAAACTAATTTTCCATAAAATTCACAAAAAATCGAATAAAAAGACCACTTTAGATAATTAAAATGATGATAAGATTACTCACTTTGTCTAGAGTGCGGATTTCGAAGTACTCTGACTATTGGTCCTCGGATACAATTTCTTTGCCTTTATCGAAAGACTCACCACCTTAACATAGTACAAAATTGAGAAACTTACTACATTGGTACTAAATCGAAATTAAACTAATTTAGACTACTAATGCATGATATGGAATGCAAAATGCACGGGTAACCATCTAAACCTGGTATTGGCCTAATTCATCTTATCACCCAATTAAGTGGCCAACGCGTCCAATTTAGCTCCAAATTGCTTCATTTCTTTTCCAATATCTTAATTCACCAAACACAAGTCAAATAACCTAAAATTTGGCAAAACCATCTTCACTTTTCTTCTTAGAATTTTCGGTCCATAATAGTGCATTAACACTGTGATTTTTCCTACTACTTTTCCACACCGTAATTCATCATTTTCTAACCAATTCTCTTAAAATAAAAATCAAATTCATCCTCACTCAATACAAGGTAGGTTCGGGCATTGATGGGTGATGGGGAAAATAAATTCTTTTCTTGTTGTTTTGCTTCTAGACATGGTAAACTAACTAAAAACACTAACATAACTTGAAATCAAATCAATCCAACATCATTCTCTCTCCATACCCATTCGGCTAGCCATGAATTCACCATGAAAACATATAATTTAACCATGGAAAATAAGGAGAAATGCTTAAGGAAAATAGATTTCAAGTTTAAATTGAGAAATCCTACCTTTTTCACTTGTTT
>NC_030856.1:20529278-20539883 GCF_000208745.1 Theobroma cacao | reverse complement strand
ACTTTTTCTCTTGAAATTTTCCACCTAAGGTTTGTTCTTTGTTTTCTTTCTTTGTTCTTCCTTTGTTCTTGTTTTGGCCGGCCATATGAAGAGAAATAGGCTGAATTTGTGCTGATTTTAAAGCTAAATAATAAATAGATATAAACTTGACACATATCACCATTCTATTGGTCCATGTGTCATACTTACCCATTAAGCAATCTCTCTCCACCACTTAAATTTTCTCAATTATCCATAATAATATTGGGTAAAATCCATGAGCTGGACAAGTGTTGGGTGGTGTAAAATTACAATTTTGCCCCTTGGGTGGCGAAATGACTATTTTACCCCTATGCTCGAAAAATTGTCAAAATTAAAATTTTTCACTTCTCAAACTCAAATTAAACTCCAAATGATCAATCTTAGTCAAAAATATCATCCAACACTCATATCTTAACCTCAGGTGGCAAAATGACCATTTTACCCCTAGATCATGAAAATTTCAATTTAACTCCAAATCGATCCTCAAACTCCAAATCACCATTTTAAGTCATTACGGGGTTTTAAAATTCTCAATTTTATCTTAAAATTTCTATTTGAACTAGTTTGAGGTTTAATTCAACTTCGTTGCACCACTAGGTACACTACCGACTTTTGATAATTTTTCGGGGCTTTCCAAGTATGCAAGCATATTGTCAATCACATGAATGACATGGCAAGTATTTTATAAGGTCGGGCTTGACAGCACTACCCCCCTTAAAATAAAATTTTGACCTCAAAATTTCACTTATCGGATTCAAAGAAAAGATGTGGATATTGGTTTCTAATCTGATGCTCTACTTCCCACGTCATCTCCTCCATTCGAGCATTCTTCCACAATACTTTCACCATTGGAATGCTCTTGTTCCTTAACACTCGATCCTTTCGAGCTAGAATACGTACAAGCTGCACCTCGAATTTCAAATCTTCGTGCAACTCAATCGGTGGTGTCTCTAGAATGTGGGAGGGATCGGGAACATACTTTTTCAACATCGAGACGTGGAAGACATTATGAATCCGATCTAACTCCAGGGGTAATTCAAGTCTGTAAGCCACTGGCCCAATCCTTTCAATGATACGAAAGGGTCCAATGTATCTCGGATTGAGCTTTCCTTGCTTCGTGAATCGAATCACACCTTTCATTATCCAATAAAATACCACAATTTATCATAATAGTATAATCAAATAAGATTTAATACTTCAAAATTTTCAAATTATTACCTTTCCAAGGAGAAACCTTAAGAAAAACTTTATCGTCGATTTCAAACTCTAAATCTTTCCTTCGTTATCAGAATAACTGTTCTGCCTATCTTGAGCTGTCTTTAATCGCTCTCAGATAATCTTGATCTTGTCAATTGTCAGATCAATGAATTCCACATTAAACAATTTGCTCTCACCCACTTCATTCCAACAGAGTGGAGTTCGACATTTCCTTCCATACAAAGCCTCGTATAGTGCCATCCTAATACTAGACTGAAAACTGTTATTATACGCGGACTCCACCAATGGCAAGTGTCTGTCCCAACTCCCAATAAAGTCAATGATACAAGCCCGTAACATATCTTCTAGAGTCTGAATAGTCCTTTTAGATTGACCATCTGTCTGCGGATGAAAGGAAGTGCTAAATCTCAATTTAGTTCGAGAGCTTCCTGAAATTTCGACCAAAATCAAGAAGTAAACCGAAGGTCTCGATCTGACAGAATAGAAACTGGAACTCCATGTAATCTCACAATCTCATCTATATAAAGTTTCGCCAGTTTCTCAATAGAATATGTGCTATGGATTGCCAAGAAATGGGCGGACTTAGTCAATCTATCCACAATCACCCAGATAGCATCCTTCCCACTATGTGTTTGTGGTAAACCCAATACAAAGTCCATAGTCACGTGTTCTCACTTCCATTTAGGAATTTGTAAAGGCTGAAAAGTACCTGATGGTTTCTGATGTTCCGCCTTAATCTGTTGGCATGTGAGACATTTTGCTACAAACTCTGCTATGTCTCGTTTCATACCCAGCCACCAATAACTTTCCTTGATAGTTCGATACATCTTGGTGCTTCCAAGATGTAAAACGTAGGCGGAAGAATGAGCTTCCTCTAAAATAGCTCGTCTCAACTAGTCATCTTTAGGAACATAAATTCGGTCTCCAAACATCAAATTACCATCATCACTGAGTCTAAACTCACTAGTTTCTCCATCTTGCAGTTTTTGAACTTCCTGTTTCAACCAATCATCGGATTTTTGCAATTCTCTAATCTGATTCAATAATGAAGGTCTCACAATGAAACTAGCAAGTAGGGTTCCATCCTCACCATTATTCAACTGGACCCCTAGAGATTTCATCTCAAGTAACATCGAAAAATAAGAACTCCGAAATGTTGCTAACGACGATGAGGATTTACTACTTAAGGCATCCGCTACAACATTTGCCTTTCCTGGATGATAATCAATCACTAACTCATAATCCTTAATCAACTCTAGACACCGTCTTTGTCTCAAATTAAGTTTTTTTTGGGTGAGCAAATATTTCAAACTCTTATGGTCGGTAAAAATTCGACAACGCTCACCATATAAGTAATGCCTCCAAATCTTCAATGCGAAGACTACTGCTGCTAACTCCAAATCGTGGGTAGGGTAATTCGTCTCTTGCTTCTTCAACTACCGAGACGTATAGGCTATTACTTTTTCATCCTGCATCAATACGCACCATAATCCCAACTTAGAGGAATCACTGTATACCACAAATTCTTTTCCACTAACAGGAAGTGTCAGAGCAAGAGCGAAGGTCAATCGGTTCTTTAGCTCCTGAAATCGACTCTCACAAACATCATCCCCCTCAAACTTAACTCTTTTATGAGTCAGACGAGTTAAAGGAGCAACTATCAATGAAAATCCCTGAACAAATCTTCGATAATAACCGGCTAAGCCAAGGAAACTGCGAATCTTCGTTACCATTCTCGGTTGCTCCCATTGTAAGATTGCCTTAATCTTCTGGGGATCGACATAAATTCCAACTCCGGACACCACATGTCCCAAGAAAACCACTTCCTTCAACCAGAACTCACATTTAGAGAACTTGGCATAGAGTTGTCTCTCGCGCAAAGTTTGTAACACAATGCGCAAATGGGCAGCATGCTCATCATCATTCTTCGAATAAACCAGGATGTCATCTATGAATACTATCACGAACTTATCTAAGTATGGATGAAACACCCTATTCATAATATCCATAACAGCTGCCAGGGCATTAGTCAAACCAAATGGCATCATTAGAAACTCATAATGCCCTTAACGCGTCTTAAAAGCAATCTTGGGTACATCCTACTCCTTAATCTTCAACTGATAATACCTAGACCTCAAATCAATCTTAGAAAATACCATAGCCCCACGTAATTGATCGAAAAGATCATCGATCCATGGTAAAGGGTATTTATTATTGATGGTCACTTGGTTCAATTGATGGTAATCGATACACAATCGAAGAGTGCCATCCTTCTTCTTCATAAATAGGACTGGTGCTCCCCAAGGAGAAATGCTAGGGCGAATAAAATCCTTATCCACCAAATCTTGCAACTGGACTTTCAGTTCCTTCAACTCTGTTGAAGCCATTCTATATGGATGGATAGAAATAGGTGCGGTACCTAGAAATAAATCAATAGGGAACTCAAGCTCTCGATCAGGAGGCAGTCCCGGTAACTCAGAAGGAAACTCACTAACTATTGGGACATCCTCTAACTTAGGCTCCCCCTTTGAAGTATCAATCACGTGAACCAAATAAGCTGGATACCCTTTCTACACTAGTTTCAAAGCTTTGATGGTCGAGATTACACAGGACGGTAATACTCGACGTTTTCTTGCAAAAACAATCTTTGCTCCCTTCGAATTTCGAAGAACAACTTCTTTCCTAAAACAATCCACATTCACCCGATGTGCAGTAAACCAATCCATACCCAATATCAAATCGAAATCTTAGATTTCTAGACGAATCAAGTCACCCCTAAATTCTTCCTTACCAACCATTACTCCATAATCTCTATAACAATTGTTTCTAACTAGCTTTTCTCCTAAAGAGGTGTGAACTACAATTTCTTCCTCTAATGGTGACAGGTTTCTATCAGCAATTGATGCAAATGTCGTACTCACATATGACCTATCTGAGCTAGAATCTATCAAAACATAAGCATCTTTATCAAAATAAGGACATAGTACTTGTCATTGCTCCAAGTCGGACCCGTGCCTCATCTTTTGTCACAGCAAAAACTATTGTCAAAGTACGAGTCTGTGGTCTCGAAGGTGGATATGTCGGGGTGTTACTCTCTACACCAAACTGTATAGCTACTCCCTGCCTCGGTGGTAACCCAGAAGAATCTCTCCTCCAAATATCCGTACAAGCTAGTGGAGATGGAGCTGTTGCAGTAACCCATCCTAGTTGTGGGCAATCACTCCTAATGTGACCCAGTTGACCACAATGAAAACATCGTACTGGTCCCTTACACGGCCTAAAATGATTCTACCCACACCTTTTGCATCTATCAGAACCTCCGAAACTCTTCCTCGAAATAGTCATCGCAGATCTGCTGAATCTTGGAGGCCTCTGTTGTGTTTGTGAAAATAGAGGTCGAGAAGATGTCACTGAAACAGAGGTAGTACTTCCTAAAGCAAATGAGTCTTTACCCCTTTTTGGTGGCTGACTAGAAGATACACTTGGATTTCTCCTCTTTGCAAACTTGGTCCGAATCTTTCTATTTTCATTTGCAAGCTTCTCGACCCTTAAAGCCATCTATACCACCTCTTTATGTGGCTCCTTACCAGTCACTGTCATCCACTCTCTAATCTCATTACGGAGCCCTTCCTCAAAATAATTGGCCTAATCTTGCTCAGATTTTACCATATTCGGTACATATAACATCAGCTCGTTAAAACGAGCCTCGTACTCCTCTACCGTTAAGATCCCCTGTTTCAAACTCAAAAATTCTCTCTTCTTTTTTTTTCTGATGAAAATAAGTAAAATACTGACTCTCAAATTCTCTTAGAAAGTCTGACCAAGTCTGAGGAGTAGTGGAACAAGATTTTACTGAATTCCACCATGTACGGGCTCTCTTCTTTAGTAATCTCGTGGCCACCATCAACTTCATGTCATCATCTAACCTCATATCAGATAGTGTCTCTAAAACCTGATTAATCCCATCTTTGGCTACGGTTGCATCCAAATCGCCTGTAAAAGAACGTAACCCAGTTGTCTACCTTCCTTCCACTTCTTAGCAATGGATACTTCCTGTACTAACGGTGGAACTAGAGGTGGGGGTGGTGGTACTGAAGGAGCAACTGGTGGTACTATAGAAGGAGCCTGACCAGCTTGAGCATGGCCAGCAATAGTGGTAAAAAAGGTTGCCAATGCATGGACTCCCTCAAGAGACATGGCAAGAGTACTAGTAGGTCACGGAGGATGTGAATAATGTGGAGAACGTGGAGGAGTCTCGGCCTGCTCAACAGCAAGTGCTGCCCGAATGGTTGAAGCAGTCGATTCCTCCTCTACAAGATCTGGCTGATTATGTTGAGAACGACCTCTTCCCCTCCTGACTAATCTAGAGAGAGGTGGGCATCCACATCGAGGAGGCATGATAATCTATAAGAGGAAACAAGCAAGTTTAGGCAACCTCGGGCTCTATGTGTAGATGCATGCATTCTATTCCACCTAACCCAACTTAACCCGGGGCCACACTGACATTTTAAATTTTTAAAACAACTTTAAAGCTAAAAGCTCTAATACCACTTCAATTGTCACGATCCGATACTCCCCTTGAGCTTGTAACAACCGTCGCGGTGTCCCGATAGACACTCATTACCCGAAATGCCAACTAGAACCCCGCAAGGCTTTAATGTCAGTTTCCTTTTTCCTTTGTGAGCAACCGTTGCCAAATATCATGTTTTAAAAGATTTTAAGTTATTTCTAACTTAAAACAATAAAAAATAATTTTCGTCTCTCGGGGGTATTTTGGTCATTTTTTCTCGAAAATTTTGAAACAAGCTAAAAATGCAGTATGTGAGTACAAAACGCATAATTCATAACCAAAAATAAGTTTAAACGTTTAAAACCTTCATTTAAAATGAAATTATGATTATTTAAATAAAATAAAAAAATAAAAGAAAATTCAATAAAATATTTTATTTTCTTATTAAACACTATTTTTTAGAGTTATACATAAATAATTTTTGCAGCGTAAAAGCAAAATAAATTCATACATACTGTAATACAGTAAGCCAGAGTATTTAATTTAATTTACAATAACTAGTGGGCCCCCGAATAACCAAAAAATAAGGGAAACTGTGAACCTACAGTTTGGAGGATGCAAACCCAATGGTAGCTTCGGTGAAATTAGCTATCTACAGCCTATTTTGAGCCTGAAATGGGTGGAAATGAGGGTGGTGAGATTATATAATCCCAGTGAGTAAACAAACACCATCCAAAATATCTAAAGTCGAGTAAATGGAGACGATTAAAATATTCCAACTCAATATGTAATTCATAACATAAATATTCATTTCATTTAAATAATCAACATGGCTTATGAGTATCTTAAAAACTTGGCTCCTACCAAAAATGACTCTCGAGAATACCTTGGTCGAGGCATTTAACCGAGTTCGCCAAGGCTGTTAAAAATTTCGTACACGCATAAACATATTTTTGGTTTGAAAAACACAATCATTCATTGGCGTTAGCGGAGTTCATCATCACGAGGTGGTTCGGAATGATGTGAACTCTAACCATACCTCAGGAGATACTCTATGCGCCTCTCTGACCGACGTACGTATATAACTGGATTCCGTGCCCTTCTAATAGGCTGGTCCACAGAACCCGCCACTGTAGCAAGCTAAACCCACCATACAATAAAATTTTGACAACATGACATGACTAATATTATACTACCCAACCTGTAAATGTAAAACAGAACAATTCATACAGTTCACAAACAACAATCCCAGCCAGTCATGCCAACACATTATCATAAGCCATCAATTAGAACCATAAATTACTACACATCAAGTGGTCTCCAGTTACTCTATTTTCAAATCCATCATTCAATTTCAAGACAATTTATAAAATCTTTTCATTTAAACACATTTTGTTTATAAAACCTAAAAATTAACCATTTAAACTCATTTTCCATAAAATTCAAAAAAAGTCGAATAAAAAGACCACTTTAGATAATTAAAATGATGATAAGGTTACTCACTTTGTCTAAAGTGCAGGTTTTCGAAGTACTTTGACTGCTGGTCCTTGGATGCAATTTCTTTGCCTTTATCGAAACACTCACCACCTTGACATAGTACAAAATCGAGAAACTTACTACATTGGTACTAAATCAAAATTAAACTAATTTAGACTACTAATGCATGATATGGAATGCAAAATGCACGGGTAACCATCTAAACCCAGTATTGGCCTAATTCGTCTTATCACTCGATTAATTGGCCAACACGTCTAATTTAGCTCCAAATTGCTTCATTTCTTTTCCAATACCTTAATTCACCAAACACAAGTCAAATAACCTAAAATTTGGCAACACCATCTTCTTTTTTCTTCTTAGAATTTTGGGTCAATAATGGTGCATTAACACCGTGATTTTTCCTACTACTTTTCCACACCATAATTCATCATTTTCTAACCAATTCTCTTAAAATAAAAATCAAATTCATCCTAACTCAATACAAGGTAGCTTCGGCTATTGATGGGTGATGGGAAAATGAATTCTTTTCTTGTTGTTTTGCTTCTAGACATGGTAAACTAACTAAAAACACTAACATAACTTGAAATCAAATCAATCCAACATCATTCTCTCTCCATACCCATTCAGCTAGCCATGAATTCACCATGAAAACATGTAATTTAACCATGAAAAATAAGGAGAAATGCTTAAGGAAGATAGATTTCAAGTTTAAATTGAGAAATCCTACCTTTTTCACTTGTTTTTCTTGATTTTTCCACACTTTTTCTCTTGAAATTTTCCACCTAGGGTTTGTTCTTTGTTTTCTTTCTTTGTTCTTCCTTTGTTCTTGTTTTGGCCGGCCATATGAAGAGAAATAGGCTGATTTTGTGCTGATTTTAAAGCTAAATAATAAATGGATATAAACTTGACACATGTCACCATTTCATTGGTCCATGTGTCATACTTACCCATTAAGCAATCTCTCTCCACCACTTAAATTTTCTCAATTATCCATAATAATATTGGGTAAAATCCATGTGCTAGACAAGTGTTGGGTGGTGTAAAATTACAATTTTGCCCCTGAGGTGGCAAAATGTCTATTTTACCCCTATGCTCAGAAAAATGTCGAAATTAAAATTTTTCACTTCTCAAACTCAAATTATACTCCAAATGATCAATCTTAGTCAAAAATATCATCCAACACTCACATCTTAACCTCAGGTGGCAAAATGACCATTTTGCCTCTAGATCATGAAAATTTCGATTTAACTCCAAATCGGTCCTCGAACTCCAAATCACCATTTTAAGTCATTCTGGGGGTTTTAAAATTCTCAATTTCATCTTAAAATTTCTATTTGGACTAGTTCAAGGTTTAATTTAACTTAGTTGCACCACTAAGTACACTATCAACTTTTGACAATTTTTCGAGGCTTTCCAAGTATACAAGCATATTGTCAATCACATGAATGACATGGAAAGTATTTTATAAGGTCGGGCTTGACAATTACTCTCGAGAAATTTGAAAGTGCAAATTAGGTTCACAAGTGGTGGAGTTTATCTCAAGACATTCAACGGTGTTTGATCTTCACTAAACTTGCTCCAAGTCAAGAAACTCAATCATCACTCATCATTTGATCACAAGGAAGATAAGGGCAAAGTTACATGCTAAAATGTTTAGGACTCTTGAAGAAATAAAGCTCCAATCGATCCTCAAGCAAGGCAAGCAATTTTAGGGCAAAACAAGCAAGAACGGACGAGAAAACTTGAAAAACACAGCCATAGTTGACCTTATAAATTCTATAGTTGACCCTATGGCAAGGTTGATGAAAAATCATGAAGAAATGAAGCCATAGTCAACCCTCTAAGCTCTAATCTAAAAAATGTAAGCTTTTTGGAAGAGGATAGACTAGAGAACTTCTACACTTAACTATAAATGATCGTTTGATAAAACTTTCAAAAGGAACATGGCTAATTTCTTGCCTTAATAACCTCTAATAGCTCCAAGACTTCTTCAACTATAAAAGGGACCATTTGGAACCATTTCAAGGTGAGGGAAAAGAAAGAAAAAGGGCCAAACTCTTGAATATCATGGTTTTAAAAAGAAAATAGAGAAAACCAAGCAAATCCAAGCCTACTTGAGTTAAACCTTCTTTATGCTTGCACTCTAATATTTCTATCCGTTGTCAAGCATTCTTCTACCATTGTACTAAACTAGCAAAATCCACCTTTTAAAGGCATTCTTGCTATTTTTTGTAAAGGTTTTAACTTAACCTTGAAAAGTTATTGTATGGGTTGTGCTTACTCCTAGTAAAAACCATTGTAAGGGTTATCGCTTGATCCCGTTAAAAAGCAAGAATTTTTTTAGCGGATTGGAAAATCCTTAATGAGCTAAGGGAGTGGATGTACGCATCTAGGAAAGTCGAACCACTATAAAATCTAGTGTTCTATTTTACTTTTGTGCATTGTGATTTCTTTTTGAAAACTTGTTTTAGAAAAATCATTTACTTTGTTTTTGACACAATAGGAAGTTTTTTTGTAAAAAGGTTTGATTTTTACCTAGAGTCATCAGTTTTATTTTTGCTTTGATTTGATGCATTACATTTCAAGAAAACCCATTTAAAAATTTCTTATGGCTTAATTTACAATCTTCACATATTGGTTTGGTTCTTCGGTAAATCCTTTCGAACTATCATCACTTGCTTATCTCTTACTTTGTTTTATTTGAAAAATGTTTTAAGCATCTCAAAATTGATCATTTGCTTGCATTTAATTTAGTAGTTTTACTAAAGATTTACTTATGCATCAAAACCCTCTTTAAAACCTCTTCTACAAGCTTTAAAACTATTTACTAGTTATGGCTTAACTATAAGATTAGTATAGTTGTCACGACCCGGAACTCCCATCGGGCCCGTGACAACCGCCTCGACGTCCCGATAGGCACTCATTACCCTGAATGCCAATCGGAACCCCGCAAGGCTTAGCATCAGCTTTCGCATCTCCCCGACGAGCGATAGTTATTAAATCTTACATTTCAAGAAATCATAAGTCATTTTCAAATCAAAATAATAAAATATTATTTTTTTGCTCACAGGGACATTTTCATCATTTTTCTTCGATAATATCGAAACTCGCCAAAAACATGGTGTAAAAGCTAAATATGTTCATACATATTTTAAATCAGATAATGAAAATATAAAATTACTTTTACAATGACACGTGGGCCCCCAACTAACCAATAAGATGCGAGTTTGTGAACCTATAATTTTGACAATGCAAGGCTAACTGAAGTCCTTGATGCAATCGGCTATCTACCGGCTGTCCCGAACCTGAAATGTGTGGAATTGAGGGTGGTGAGATTATAAAATCCCAGTGAGTAAACA
>NC_030856.1:20514394-20527546 GCF_000208745.1 Theobroma cacao | reverse complement strand
CTCATACCATTCTCCAATTTGTCAAATGTGATCTAAATTCTCTCAAAATCTCAAATTTTGTCCGCGGGTGGAAAAATTACGATTTTGCCCTTACACTCCGAAATCACCGGAATTAAACTTTTTCACTGCCAAACCCTCAAATTAAACTCCAATAGGTTTAATATAATCAATCTTAATCAAACGGGATTAAAAATTTCCATATTCGTCCTTAGGTGGTAAATTACCATTTTGCCCTTGGAATACTTAAAGTCCGGATTAACTCCATATCGGACCTCAAACTCTGAATCCTCATTTTAAATCAACCCATGGGTTTTAGTTTTCTCAAATTCATCCTCGATTCTCCATTTAAACTAGTTCAAGACTTATTTGACTGAATCGTACCATTAGAGATAATACAGTCATTTAACTTGTTTTTCGGGGCAATTCAATATACAGACATGCTATCCAAAGCATGTGAATGATATATCACAGATAATTTAGGGTCGGGTGTTACAATAGTTGACTACAAGATGTTCAAATTGCTTTAACATGAGTTCTTCACAAGCATAGTTGATTAGAAACTTTTTGTAGTTAATTATAGTATTTTCTAGTTTTTCAAGTTTAAAACAATTTTTTTAAAAAAGTATAATTCACCCCTTTCTGAAAATCCTTGCCACTTATACATTGAGCTAATGTTTCTAACAATTGGTATCATAGCATTGGTCTCGAATTTGAAGGTTTTAACACCTTGAGTAAAGATCCTTGTTAGCTTCAAAAGGCAAAATGGGATGACGAATCAAATGTACCAAAGCAAAGAGGAACAACTTAAAGATTAGATACTCTCTAGACACACAAAATGAAAATTGGTGACTTCTTTTTTTAAAAATCTTTTTATGCTTTAAATTTAAGACTTCTGCTTAAGATTGATTGGTTTAGCTTGGTTTCTAAAAGTTGTTTGCATTTTTTATTGAAAATGGTTTATTTCTTATTGTTACTTGAGTATTGAGTGCATAATTCTTCTTTAAACTTTATTGATAAATCTTTGATTGTGGAAAATTAATTTAAATGTGATGAATGTTATGAATTGCATAATCTTGAAAAGAGTAGAGCCTATGAGACCAAAAATATGCACTTATATTTGATCTTGAATATGTCATCATTTTCCTTATTCTCTTATGTTTGCTTGATTATGAAAATTGTTATTATAAAATCCCATTATGATTAGTAAAATTGTTATCATATTATTTTCTTTGAGGAAAAATGATTTTTGAGCATTCTTTTTAAGCATAAAAGATTTGATGTTGATGACATGTGAAATGGCTAACGTAATTAATAGATTGATTTGTATAATTGCCTATTCTAGCAATCTAAATAAGGAAAATTGAGTTTCAAAAGTTGACTTTTTGATTTTCTTCTATATATGAGAATTTGACCATTTGAACAATCTTGATTTACATTTTAGAACTTGCTTTAATTTTTCAAATTGGTTAAATTTGAGCATGATAAGAATTGACTACATGAATTGATTCATTACATGGAAAAATGCTTGCCATCCTTGAGCCTATAATGATTTATGAATAAGGTTGTTCAATAATGAAAATACCTTTTGACTTGTTCTTATTGGATGTGCGTGATTGCTTGCAAGCTTGAATAGTTATAAGGGCATTTTTGGTATATGATTGTGAAATATTTGAAAATGACTCTTGACATGCATAAATATGATTCATTATGCTTATTACACATTACATAAATTATTAAGAGCATAATTGAATAGAGTTGAATGGAGTTGAGCTCATAATTTTACACAAAAGCATGTCAAACTCAAATATTATATGTTTCAAGTGCAAAGTTTTTGAAAAGAGAAATTATTTTTTTGTCAAATGATTATCCTGCAAAATCATTTTGGTTTCATTTGGTTGAAGATGATTTATTAATTCTTGACTTTGATGATATAGCTTGGTTGAACAAAATCGTTTTTGATGAAAAATACATATTCTCATTTTGTTGATTTGAAATATGAGAAATCTTTCGTAAGTGCTTAAATCTATCATTTCTCATATGCTTACATAGAAAACATTTTTTCTTGAAAATGAAATTTTCATGTGCTTACATTGAAAAGTCCTTTTATGAACATTGAAATTCATCTAGGATAAATTCTTGTAATATGCTTCATGTTTGTGCTTAATTGATTGTTTCAAAATTAATTTCTTAATTATGCACATGGATGTGATTAGGATGAACTCATTGAACATCATGAAAATCATTTTTTTCAAGTCATATGATTACATGACATCTAGTCTTGCTTGACCTTAATGTTTAAAGTCTAAAACTTGGCTTGAGCTGTGCATTTGAATATGAATTTGATTGTCAAGTTTGATCATGATATATATTGTGATGACAAAAATGAAATAATTTTGAACATGCATTCAAATGTTAACTATGTTTTCCATGAGCTTAAATGTTTACATGATCTAAAGACTTTGTGTGCATCCAACTTGAGCTTATAGGTTACCAATTGAATGCTCATTTCTTGAATTTTGACAATTGGTATTCATTGATGCTTGGATGCTTACTTTAGACATATTCATGAGTTAAATGATATTGCTTGGTTTATAATGCTTGATGATGCTCAATGACTATGCTTGATAATAAAAAATTGAAGAATGCTTATTGATGTTTGAAAATGATTAGGAATGATTCTTGATGACTAATGATACCTTAGACATGCATTGGAACTAATTTGCATATATTTCTTGAAAATATGAGTATTTGATGCATATGTTGAACATCTATTTAAATGCTCATACTCTTCTAGTTCCGTGAATACTTGAGTATTGAATGAACATGTTGAATATCTATTTAAACACTTATTTATTCTACAGTCAGGATTACTCTCCTGATATTTGATCTCTTAAGAATCACTAACAATTTGTGTTGAGCTTATGCATTCTTAAGGGGGAGTCATTTATTGCCATTACCCCTGACTCATTGGTATCATGACCTGCTTCTCATGAATTCAACATTTGGTGTTCTTCATTATCAATAACATTTTTCTAAACCCCAAGTCGATATTTTGCTTCATATTACTTCTCACTTAAGCTTGAATGTTGAAATGCATAATTGGTATTAAACATTAAGCTTTCTCAATTAGTATCTAGCTTTAAATTTAACATCAAGCTTTATATTATCTCTTCTCACTTAAGATTTAAATTGATCACATCTCTGTTAAATGTATTTGACCCTTGAAGTTAATATGCCTGAAATGATTTGGGTCCAGGGAGTATTTATAAGAAGTCTTTCCAATTGATATAATGAGCTTTAAAATGATTCTATCCTTTATTTGCCTTTACAAAGGGCTAGTTTTTACTTATATCTATCAATTGGTATTTTAGCCTTAGATTGATATTTAACAATTGATATTGGAGCTAAATCTTATTGCTTATTGAACATCCTTATGTTTACCTTCCTTGAACTTGATTAATAGTATGCATACTTGGTCATAGTTGAATGGCTAAATGGCTCTATGCATGACTTGGTAACTTGTGACCTTATTGTCTCTTAAACTTAAGTGTCTTAATACTCACATTTCTAAGCCTTTTTTAAATAACAAAAAGAGGGAGAATGTTTACGAGCAAATTTGAAACCTTGATGCATATGATGAGGGGGAGATGTTAAGTTTAACATTCATTGCAAAACCTTTCTCACTTTAGCTTAAATGATTTCAAACAAAGGCTTAGAGACTAATAGAGTTAGGGGGAGCTTTCAAAAGAGATTTCAAATGCATATTATGCTCATGGTTTTGTTATATCAAAAGGGGAAGATTGTTAGCTTGAAAATGAGTATAGTTTTGATTATGACCAAATGATTCAAATTTGCATTTATAGTTTTACCAAATGATACTTGACAAGCTCTTGAAATGATTAACTCTCATACATTTGTTCTTACATGATTACAAGCTTGATTGTTTTAGTTGTGTGAATTCTTAAAGTTATTAAACTTGCACACACTCACTTCATAAATGTCTAAGAGCTTGAATGACTTAGTTATATGAGTGTTAAACATGCTTGAATGAGTTCTCCTCATGATGTCCCTAACAAATACTCTCAAGATATTTGAAAATGCAAATTAGCTTCACAAGTGATGGAGTTTATCTCAAGACATTCAAAGGTGTTTGATCTTCACCAAGCTTGCTTCAAGTCAAAAAACTCATTTGTCACTCAACATTTGATCACAAGATATTGGAAAAGTTACATGCTAAAATGTCAAGGAATCTTGAAGAAACAAAGCTTCAATCAATCCTAGAGTAAGGCAAGTTGATCTTATAGACAAATGAGAAAACTAGAAAAAAACACACAGCCATGGTCGAGCCTGTAAATTCTATAGTCGATCCTATGGGAAGGTTGATGAAAAATCATGAAGAAATGAAGCCATAGTAGACCCTGACAAAGCTATAGTCGACCATCTAAGCTCTAATGTCAAATACAAGCTTTTTGGAAGTGGATCGACTATAGAACTTCTATACTTAACTACAAATGACCGTTAGACACAAAATTCAAAAGGAAAACGACTAGTTTCTTACCTTAATCACCTCCAACAGTTCCAAGACTTCTTCAACTATAAAAAAAACCATTTGGAAACAATTCAAGGTGAGGAATAAAAAAGGAAACAAGCCAAACTCTTGAAGATCATGGTCTTGAAAAGAAAAGAGAGAACAACAAGCAAAACTAAGCCTACTTGAGTTAAACCTTCGTTGTGCTTACACTCCAATCTTTTTATCCACTATTAGGCACTCTTCGTGTCACGACTCGGAATCTCCCTCAGGCCCATGACAACCGCCGCGATGTCCCGATTGACACTCATTGCCCGAAATGCCAATCGGAACCCCGCAAGGCTTAGATATCAGTTTCTTGCCTTTTTTATGAGCAATCGTTTTTAACCATTCCGTTTTAAACAATTACCAGTCGTTTTCAGCTCAAGTAAATCAAAAGACAAAAATATAGCATTTTTTTATATAAACCAATATTTATAGAAACACGTGTAAGTAAAATAAATTCATACATACAATATTTTACAAAGTTAAAATGTACAATAATAATTACAATGACAAGTGGCCCCTAAATACACCAAGTGTTGGTGATAGTAACCTACTGTCTGTGAGATAGAGGGGTCAACTGGAATCCTCGACAAAATCGGTATCTACAAGCTACCATAGGCCTAAAATATTTGGAAAGGAGGTGAGTGAGATTTTGCAATCCTAATGAGTAAACATACATTATCATAAATATCTAAAGGCGAATAACATGGAGGCAAATTTGAACAACAAATTACAAACCATTTCATAAGGTTTTCAATTTATTTCTTAAACCATAAAATATTTGTAATTTACTAAAACAGTTGTTAAGGCTTCTGACTTTTATTAAAAACAAGGCTCAAGCAAAAACTAATCCTCGGGGATACCTTGGCCGAGGCATCTAACTGAGTCCGCCAAGGTTGTTAAGATATTTACATGTGAAACACATTTTTATTTTTAAAACAAGTCGTTCCTTGGCGTTGGCCGAGTTACATATTCATGCGGGGGTTCAATGTGAAGTGAGCTCTAACACTACCCCGGGAGTTACCCTCCTCGCCTTTACTACCGAAGTAACTATATAATCGGGTTTACCGTGCCCCTCTAATATGCAGTCCACGAAAACCCGTCACTGCAGTGACTAAACCCACTAATTTTAATAAAATTTCGACAGTATAATGTGGCTTTTATTTCTTTACCTAATCTGCATAGTAAAAGACAGCTTACATAAATTCCCAATGCAATTATAACATATAGCCACATATACTCATATATCATAAGCCATTCATAGGAAAATATATATTTCAAAATAATTGGCAACCTCCAATTACTCAATTTCATAATCAACACAATATATTTTTATTTGTCACATTTATTTCTAAAACATCAAAAATCCCATTTTAATCTCATTTTCATTTCATAAAATCCATGAAGAGCATTTAAAAATAAACTCTAGATAATTTACAATAATAATAGGTTTACTCACCGTTTGTACAAACTAATTGCTTTTTAGGTGCCCCGATCACTATTCGTCGGGTATAACTTCCTTACCTTTACCGGAAGGCTCTCCTCCTAAACACATTGTAAAATTTACCCAATTCACCACATTGATGCTAAATCACTATATAATTGACTTAAATCCTAGACTAATGCATGGTATGAAATGCAATAGCCTAAAACGGCTTAAACGCGGTATTAACCTACTTTTGGCACTTTACCCGTTAAATTGCTAACGTGCTCCATTTTAGCTCTAAATTGTCCCATTTTCTCTCCAACATTTCTAACCATTAAATATCAGCCAATAACCTTCTAAAATCACCAAAATCAGCTCACTTTCCTCCTTGGAAAATTCGGTCAAAAATGAGACATTTACTCGGTTAATTTTTCACTTTGTTTTTCTATCACATTTAACCATTTTTCATCATTTTCTCTTCATTTCTCTTAGAATAAAAATCAGTTCATCATCATTGTACATCAATGCATATTCGGCCAAGGGTGGGTATTGTGAGAATTTCATGCTTTCTTGCCCAATTTGATTTCTATACACATTTAACTAACTCAAACTACTAATTTAACTAAGAATCAAAACCTAAAAATTTCAAAATCTCTCCCCTTGAAATTCGGCCAACCCTTGGTTTCACTTTTTGATCTCTCTCCTCAAGCATGCTAAATGGAAATAAAGGCATAGGAAAGGTAGAAATTAAGCTAAAGTCGAAAAATCTTACCGTTAGACGCGTAAACGGACGAAAAATGCGATTTCCCCTTTGAATTTTCTAGTTTTCCTTTGGTTTTTCCCTTTTCTTCCTTTCCTCTCTAGTTTCTCTCTTGTTCTCTACTTATGGCCGACCATCACCTGATGTGGGGTTTAAATGGGCTGATTTTTCATTAAAATAATATTAAACAATTAAAAAGTGCCATGTGTGACTTTTCCATTGGCCCATTTTTAAAATTTCATCCTTTAAACTTCAATTTTTCACCACTTAACATACCATAGTTATTCATACCAAAAATAAGTAAATACTATAATTTTGACAAGTTTTGGTTGGTGAAAATTACGGTTTTTACCCTAGGACGACAAAATTACCATTTTGCCCTTATGTTTCGAAAATTGCCGAAATTAAAATTTTTCATTTCCTATCATTAAATTATACTCCAAATAGTTAATCTTGGTCAAAAATTTCACTCCATGATCAAATTATTATCTTAGGTGGCAAAATGACGATTTTGCCCCTGAACATCAAAATTTTTAATTTTTTCCCAAATGAACCCTCGAACTCCGAACAATCATTTTTAGTCTTTCCTGGACTATAAAATATTAAATTTCATCCTACGATTCCTATTTGAACTAGTTCGAGGTTAGATCAACTCAAGTGTACCGTTAGGTACAATACCAGGTTTCGTCTATTTTTAGTAACTTTCCTAGCGTAATAACATGCTACTCAGTGCATGTATGTCATGACATGTGTTTATAGGGTTGGGTTTTACAATTCTACGCCCCTTAAACTAAAAAATTGACCTCAAAATTTCACTTACCAGATTCGACAAATAGATGCGGGTACTGGTTCCTCATCTGATGCTTTACTTCCTATGTCATTTCCTCCATTCAAGCATTTTTTCACAACACTTTGACCATTGAAATACTCTTGTTCCTCAATACTCGATCCTTTCGATCCAAGATACTCACAAGTTAAACCTCGAACTTCAAATCTTCATGCAACTCGATCGGAGGTGCTTCGAGGATGTGAGAAGGATCTGGTACATATTTCTTAAGCATGGAAACATGGAAAACGTTATGGATCCGATCTAACTCCGGAGGTAGTTCTAACCGATAAGCCACTGGTCCAATTCTCTCAATGATTCAGAATGGTCCAATATACCTCGGGTTAAGCTTTCCCTGCTTCGCAAATTGAATCACACCTTTCCACGGAGAAACCTTAAGAAAAACTCTATCATCGATCTCAAACTCCAAGTCCTTTCTCCGTTTATCTGCATAGCTTTTCTGCCTATCTTGGGCTACCTTTAGCCTTTCTCGTATAACCTTGATCTTGTCATTAGTCAGATCGATCAATTCCACACTAACTAACTTTCTTTCACCCACTTCATCCCAACAAAGTGGAGTACGACATTTCCTTCCATATAAAGCTTCGTACGGTGCCATACCAATGCTAGACTGGAAGCTGTTGTTGTAAGTAAATTCCACTAACGGCAAGTGTCTATCCCAACTCCCAAGAAAACCCATGACACAAGCCCTCAACATATCCTCTATAGTCTGGATAGTCCTCTCTGATTGACCAACAGTCTGTGGCTGAAAAACAGTGCTAAATTTCAATTTGGTTCCGAGAGCTTCTTGAAATTTCGGCCAGAATCGAGAAGTGAATAAAGGATCTCGGTTTGACACTATAGAAACGAGAACTCCATGTAGCCTCACAATCTCATCTATATAGAGCTGAGCTAGCTTCTCAATAGAGTATGTACTATGGACAGCTAAAAAATGACCGGACTTAGTCAACCGATCTACGATCACCCAGATCGCATCCTTTCCCCTCTATGTCTGCGGCAGTCCCAAAACAAAATCCATAGTTACATGCTCCCATTTCCACTCAGGAATAGGTAAAGACTGAAGTGTACTTGCTGGCCTCTGATGCTCTGCTTTAACTTGCTGACATACGAGACACTTTGCTACGAATTCTGCTATGTCTCGCTTCGTACCTGGCCACCAATAATTCTCCCTAATAGTCCTATACATCTTGGTGCTTCTGGGATGTAATGCATAGGCAGAAGAATGGGCTTCTTCCATGATTGCCTGTCTCAGTTGGTTTCCCTCAAGAACACAAACTTGGTCTCTAAACACCAAGACGTTATCCTCTCTGAATTTGAACTCATTGACTCCCCCATCAGTCAATTTTTGAATTTCTTTTATTAACTCATCATTAGACCTCTGAATGTCCTTGATCTGATTAAGTAACGAAGGTCGCACAATGAAGCTTGCCAATAAGGATCCATCCTCACCATTTCTCAACTGGACCCCAAGAGATTTCATCTCTAATAATGCTGAAAAATAACAACTCTGAAATGCGACTAAAGACGATGAAGACTTATGACTTAAGGCATCAACTACAATGTTCACCCTTCCCGGATGATAGTCTATCACCAAGTCATAATCTTTTATCAACTCCAACCATCGCCTTCGCCTCAAATTAAGCTCTTTCTGAGTGAGCAAATATTTTAAACTTTTGTGATCCGTAAATACCCAACAATGCTCACCATACAAGTAATGCCTCCAGATTTTTAAAGCAAACACCACTACTGCTAACTCTAAATCATGGGTAGGGTAATTTGCTTCATGCCTCTTTAGCTGTCTAGAAGCATAAGCCACAACTTTTTCATCCTGCATCAACACACACCCTAACCCCAACTTAGATGCATCACTGTACACCACAAATTCTTTTCCATTAACAGGAAGTGTTAAAATGGGAGCGAAGGTTAACCAGTTCTTTAGCTCCTGAAATCGATTCTTACAAACATCATCCCACTCAAACTTAACTCCCTTACAAGTTAAACGGGTCAAAGGAGCTGCCATTAAGGAAAACCCCTGAACAAACCTTCGATAATAACTAGCTAATCCGAGGAAACTACGAATCTTCGTCACTGTCTTAGGTTGCTCCCATTGTAAAATTGCCTTTATCTTATTGGGATCAACATATATTCCAGCTCCCGATACTACGTGTCCTAAGAATACCACTTCTTGTAACCAAAACTCACACTTCGAAAACTTTGCATACAACTGTCTTTCCCGCAAAGTCTGTAATACTATACGTAAATGGGTAGTGTGCTCATCATTATCTCTCGAGTAAACCAGGATGTCATCAATGAACACAATAACAAACTTGTCCAAGTAAGGGTGAAACAACCTGTTCATGAGATCCATAAAAGCTGTCGGTGCGTTAGTTAACCCGAAAGGCATGACCAAGAACTCATAATGACCGTGCCGAGTCCTGAATGCTATCTTGGGTACATCCTGTTCTTTAATCCTCAACTGATGATACCCAGACCTCATATCAACCTTAGAAAACACTGTAGCTCCCTGTAATTGATTGAAAAGATCATCAATTCTCAACAACGAATTCTTGTTCTTAATGGTCATTTTGTTAAACTGTTGGTAATCTATACATAACCAAAGTGTACCATCTTTCTTTTTCACAAATAAAATCGATGCTTCCCACGGAGATGTACTAGGGCGTATAAAACCCTTGTCCACTAACTCTTGCAATTGTACTTTCAACTCCTTCAACTTTGTCGGAGCCATTCTATATGGAGGAATAGAGATAGGGGCAGTACCCGGAAGTAAGTCAATGGTGAATTCGAACTCACGATCGGGAGGAAGTCTCGGTAATTCATCAGGAAATACATCAGGGAACTCACTTACTACGGGGACATTCTCTAACTTAGGTTCCTCCCTCGATATATCAATCACGTGAGCCAAGTATGTTGGATATCCCTTTCGCACTAATTTCAAAGCTTTGAGGGTCGAGATTACACAATACGGTAATACTCGACGCTCCCCCGTAAATACAACTTCTGCTCTCTCTAAACTCTGGAGAATCACTTCTTTCTTAAAACAATCCACCTTTGCTCGATGAGTGGACAACCAATCCATACCCAAGATCAAATCAAAGTCCTGAATCTCCAAAGGGATTAAATCACCCATAAATTTTTCTTCCCCAACTTTAATACCACAGTCTCTATAATACGTATTTCTTACTAACTGCTCGCCTAGAGGAGTATGCACTACAATCTCTTCCTTTAATGGTGACAGGTTCCTATCTGAGAATGATGCAAATGATATGCTCACGTATGATCTATCGGAGCCCGAATCTATTAAAACATGTGCATCTCTATCAAACACAATCATAGTACCTGTCGTTGTGCTAGGTCGAACTCGGGCTTCATCCTCAATCACTGCAAAAACCCTGGTCAAAATCTCGGGCTGCGGTTTGGAAGATGGCTGCTCTGGGGTATTACTCCCCATGCTCGACAATATCACTAGGCCCTATCTGGACTGTGATCCTGAAGTGTCTCTCTAAGGTATACTAGAACGAGTCGGAGGAGTAGAAGTAGCTATTGTACCTCGTCTCAACTGAGGACAATCTCTCTTGATATTCCCTTGTTGGCCGCATTGAGAACACATTACAAGCTTTGTACATGACCCAACATGAAATCCTCTGCAATTATGGCATTTGTCCAATCTTCCTAAAGTCCCCCGCTGACTACTCATCACGGGCCGATCAAGTCTAGAAGATCTCGACTGTGACTGCAGAGATGGAGGTCTAGTGGATGCCACAGACGCTGAGGTAGTACTTCCTGCAGCATATGTCAAATCTCTGCCTCTCTTTGAAGACTGACCCAAAAACGTAGACGGATTCCTTCTCTTTGCAAACTCAGCTCGGATCTGTCTATTCTCAGTGGTGAGTTTCTCAGCCTGTAAGGTCATTTGCACAACTTCCTTATATGACTCCTTACCAGTCACTATCATACGCTCTCATATCTCATTACGGAGTCCCTCCTCAAAGTAGTTTACTTGGTCTTGCTCTAATCTCACCGACTCAGGTACATAAAGCATCAGCTCGTTAAAACGAGTTTCATACTCCTCAATGGTCATGTTCCCTTATTTCAAGCTCAGAAATTCTCTCTTTTTCTCTTTCTGATGGAAATAGGTGTAGTACTGACCATCGAACTCTTAGAGAAAATTCATCCAAGTCAGCGGTATAGAAAAGCGAGACCTTACTGAACTTCACCAGGTACAGGCTCTCTTCTCAAATAACTGTGTCGCCACCTTCAATTTCATCTCATCATCTAATCCCATATCTACTAGTGTTTCCGATACTTGAATAACCCAATCCTTAGCTGCGGTCGCATCCAACTCACCAGTAAACGAGACGCAACCTAATTGTCTAGCTTCCTTCAATTTTTTAGAAATTGAGACATTCAGTGTTTGGGGTGGAATAGGAGGTGGTGGTACTGGGGCTGTTACAGGGGAAACAGCGGGTGGAACTGGACTAGCCTGAGCCTGACCCGCAAGAGCAGCGAGAAAAGCCGCTAATGCCTGAGCTGCCTCGGGTGACATGGCAGATATGCTAGGAGCAGCAACAGGTGATGGAGGAGGTACAGGAATGTCAATAGACTCAACAGCAGGAGCTGCTCTAAAAGAAGACGCAGCCGACTCCTCTTCTATGGAATCTGACCTACTTTGTTTGGGGCGACCTCTTCCCTTACCGATAGATCTAGTGATAGGTGGTAGCTCACGTCGATAAGGCATAATGATCTACAAAAAGAACAGAATTGGTTTAGACGACTTAAGACTCTAAATGCAACTACATGCAACTAACTCATCTTAACTAGGCCACATTGACATTGTAAATTATTTTAAAATAACTTTAAATCCAAGAACTTTAAAAATCAAAAACTTTTTTCAAAACCATAAGCTTTTAAACCAAAAGCTCTGATACTAACCGAATTATCATGACCCGAAACCTCCCTCGGGCCCATGACAACCGTCGCGACGTCCCGATTGACACTCATTGCTCGGAATGCCAATCGGAACCCCACAAGGCTTACATATCAGTTTCTTACCTTTTTTTGTGAGCAATCGTTTTTAAACATTCCGTTTTAAACAATTACCAGTCGTTTCCGGCTTAAGTAAATCAAAAGATAAAAATATAGCATTTTTTTATATAAAACAATATTTATAGAAACACGTGTAAGTAAAATAAATTCATACATACAATAATTTACAAAGTTAAAATGTACAATAATAATTACAATGACAAGTGGCCCCTAAATACACCAAGTGTTGGTGATAGTAACCTACTGTCTGTGAGGTAGAGGGGTCAATTGGAATCCTCGACAAAATTGGTATTTACAAGCTACCACAGGCCTAAAATATTTGGAAAGGAGGTGGGTGAGATTTTGCAATCCCAATGAGTAAACAAACATTATCATAAATATCTAAAGGCGAGTAAAATGGAGGCAAGTTTTAACAACAAATTACAAACCATTTCATAAGGTTTTCAATTTATTTCTTAAACCATAAAATATTTGTAATTTAC
>NC_030856.1:20505340-20512396 GCF_000208745.1 Theobroma cacao | reverse complement strand
TAGCTTATTTTATTTAATTATGCATTGGTTAGTTGGTGATATGAAGTAAATTTAAGTTGCTTAGAAAGTTGAAATAGGCACTTAATATCGTAAATAAGTTACCGGTGTTAATAATCTAAAGAATTACGTGAACGAAGGATAAAATTAATTATAGTAAAATTATATTAAGATATGAATTAGGTGAGTGGATTTATAATAGAATGAGAGGAAGGGAAGTGGAATTAATGCACTAAATATAGTAGATTTAAATTGTGCTAGGAAAGTTAATGTGGAAGCGTGTTGAACAAAGTATATGATTGGCAATTAGGAGTAATTGTACGCGTATATGAAGCAATAGCGACGTAGAAATCCCGCTATTGTGAGGTGAGTAACCTTACCATCATTTTTATTATCTAAAGTATGTTTTATTCGGTTTTGGTGAAATTTTATGAAAAGAAGTTTAAATGGTAAATCTTTGTGTTTTACAAACAAAATGTATTTACATGAAAGGATTTTATAAATTGTTTTGAAATCGAATAATGATTTTGAAAAATAGAGTAATTGGAGACCACTTGTTATATTGTAAATTTATGATTTGAAATCTAATGGCTTATGACAATATTTGCATGAATGGTTGAATTGATATTTGTGTTGAAATGTATGAAATATGTATTTAGCCTTGAAAGGCTATGAATTACAATAATTGTCATATCATGTTATTGAATTTTATTGTATGGTGGGTTTAGCTTGCTGCAGTGGACGAATTTTGTGGACCAGCCTATTAGAGGGGCACAGAATCCGAATATATATATGTACCTCAGTCGGAAAGGCGCGTAGGGTATCTCCTAATGTATGGATAGAGTTCACGTCACGCCGAACCACCTCGTGATGATGAACTCCGCTAAGGTTAAGGAACGGCTGTGTTTTTCTCAAACTAAAAATATGTTTTACGTATATACGAAATTTTAACAGTCTTGACGGGCTCGAGTGTACGCCTCTAATCAAGGCGTCATCAAGTACTATTTGATGGCATGAGCCAAATGTTTATGGAAGTCATAAGCCTTAATGAGAAATTAAATGAAATATAACCGTTTGCATGGGTTGGGATAAATTTTCAAATTGTGAAATACTTAAAAATGATGGGATATTTTAATTGTCTCATTTTACTTGGCTTTAGCTGATTTAAATGATGTTTGTTTACTCACTAGGATTTTATAATCTCACAACTCTCCTTTCCACCCATTTCAGGCTCAGAGTAGGTTGTAGATAGTTGATTCCATCGAGGGCTTCCATTGGACTTGCGTCCTCCGAACTGTAAGTTCACCGTTTTCCTCACTTCTAGTCATTCGTGGGCTCGTTTGATATTGTAAATTAAATTAAATATTTTTGCTTACTGTATTTAAGTATGTATAAATTTATTTAGCTTTTACGCTATAAAAAATTATTCACGTATAACTCTATAAATATTGTTTTATAAGAAAATAGAATATTTAACTTAATATTTCTTTTATTTTCTTATATATTCAAATAACCATAATTTCGTTTTAAATGAAGATTTTAGACTTTTAAACTCATTATGAATATGAATTGTGTTTTGTACTTGTATATTATGGTTTAGCCAGTTTCAGAATTTTTGAGAAAAATGACCAAATTACCCCTATGAGACGAAAAATTAATATATTTTATTTGTTTAAAGTTGGGAAACAGCTTAAAATCTTTTAGAACACGATATTTGACAATGGTTGCTCACAAGGGAATAGAGAAACTGATAGTAAAGCCTTGCGGGTTTCGGGTTGACATTCCGGGTAATAAGTGTCTACCGGGACACGCGACGGTTGTCACGGGCTCTCTAGGGGAGTACCGGGTCGTGACAAACTTTCTCTCTCTAAATTTGGCCAGCATATTGCCCCTCATGAAAACTTGAATTTAATTCATGGAAAATGGAAAGGAATGCATGGGCAAGATGAATTTCAAGCTTAAGATTAAAAATCTTACCTTTAATCACCAATTTCTTGAAATTTCAACAAATTTTCCTTAGTTTTTCCTCCCTAGGGTTTTTCTTTTCTTTTCTTCTCTTTTCTGTAGGTGCTGGTCGACCTTCAAATTCTGAGTGGAAGAGTATGGGCTGGTTTTTAAATGGTAATATAAAAATATTTAATTTTTGACACATGTCATCTTTTTATTGGTCCACTTGTTTTAACTTAATTTTTAAGCCTTTTCTCACCACCACAAATGCTCTAATACTTATCCATAGCATAAAATAATAATAGGTAAAATTATGGAGCTTCACATATGTCATGGTGGTGTAAAATCGTAAAATTTCAATTTTGCCCTTATGCTCGAAATTAAAAATTTTCACTTCTCAATCTCAAATTATACTCCAATTGGTCAAACTTGACCAAAATTTTCATCCAACTTTCTAAATTTGCCCTCGAGTGGCAAAATTACCATTTTGCCCCTATGGTATGAAAATTCCTAATTGACTCCAATTTAATCCTCGAACTCCAAATCACCATATTAAGTCATTCTAGGGTTTTAAAATTCTCAATTTCATCTTAAAATTTCTATTTGAACTAGTTTGAGATTTTAAATTAACTTAGTTGCATAACTAGTTACGATATCGATTATTTAACTATTTCTAAGGCATTCTAACATGCAGATGTGTCATCAAGTATATGGATGTTATGATGAGTATATAATGGAGTAGGGCTTGACAACTGTGATGATTAAGTTTGTTCTGCTTTATGATAAATGGTGTTGAACTTTCGAGATATTTTAAATGCGAATATGTGGTGTATAGCAGCTTAAATGGAGCTGGTTTTGAATCTAATTAAGTAACGATGAGATCCCAAGGTTTGATGGAACTATGCTGGGTTGTAGTTATTAGTGCATGAATTAGCTCAAGGTTGAAATTAGATATTGGCGATAATGTCGAGGGACATTTAAGTAAAATCTATATTAAGTCTTATAAATATAAGAGTTGATTATGTAGACGTTAAAGGGAAAGTGATGGTATATTGGTGTAAAGTGATAACACAAGGACGATTGAAGGTAGTCCCAATAATGAAATTGGTTAATGAGAATCCCCTTTATGTAGAAATTGAAATTAAAAAATACAATAGGTGCATATGACTCCCATGAATCTAAATCTTAAGTGAGTAATTAATATCAAAATGAATAAAGATGTATCCGATGAAAGTACAAAAGGTAAATGAGAAACGAGAATGACTTTTAGGAATTGTGATATTGTATAAGATCCAGTGATCTCATAAAGATGAACTCAAAGAGTCAATAAGATCATAAAGCATATGCGATACTAGATTGTGATTGGATTAGTGATGGAAGAAATACAAATGTTGTTACAATCGCACCTAAGAAGTTTAAGGATAATTAATGTAATCATACCAAATTAGTTCAATATGATCCGGATTAATAACACGAACACTTTGAGGGGATCTTAAAATAATGTCCATTGGGAACCAATAAGTGGAATGTTAATAAGCATACATTGAAATGTTAAGGTTATGAAAGGCTTTGGAGATCAACCTTTGATTATTTAAATTTTCAATGAAATTATATTAAAGGAATTATTTAAGGTTTTTGGAAATGTATGGAAAGGTGTGAGAATGCACTAGTTTGACTATTTATAAAAGTTTTAACTTGGATGGTCATCAATGGCTGGTGAGTAACCAAACAATGTGCAAGTAAATGAATAAAGGGAGTTACGATTAGTAGGTAAGAGTGGAACTCTAATGATGAGATTGTGTTCACTGCTTTTGGCATTGAACTATAAGTTATGAACTTGTATCCACTCTGTGAACACCTTGATGATATAGTTCAAGAAATTTTTCACTATGAGAAACATTAAAGCTCAAGGAGCAAAAGGCTATATAGTCAAGTTGGGATTCGTGACTAATATGTCACATAAGTATGAAGATGAATTACAAACATATAAGAATGTTTGGAAATGGTGGTTTGAGGTAATGATTATCTCACCGATATCTAGATCTGATGAAGTTATGGTCTCGAAATGCTTGTAAATACAAGACATATATTGTGAAATATACCTTCCTCATCAGTTTCAATTTATTTAATTAATTATCAAGGTAAAGTGCCTAAAAAGGATAGGCAAAGGATAAATTGTGTTATGAATATTTAAAGAACGAGGGTGATATGGTTTGATTAAATGATATTACCTTTAGTGAAGGAATAGAAAATACGTTACAGGAATTATAAAGATCCATTTAAGAAGAGAAGATGATTTGAGATTTTGAATATTCATATACTAGCAAAGGCTTTGGTAATAAGATCGTGAGATTTGGCATTTAGAGTAAATTTGAGGAATTTCAAGTTAGATATGTTGTATGCGGTTGATGATGAACAAATTAGCTATTGATTAAAAAGATTGATTAAGATTATAAAGATATATACAAGAATATCGTTAATTATCAAAATGTCTTGTTGTATAAGTTGAAATTATCTAGTGAGCACTCGATCATGAAAGTACTAGAGTTTTATTTTCGAGAATATAGTTACTAATGGTTATTAGATTTGAATCATCTCTGATGTTAAATATATCTGAAATAAATAAAACATGTCTTGATCTTTAAGTATTATGAAATGCTCGCATGGAAATGGTATGGAAGTGTGTAAACCGAAATAAAGGTAGGTTGACAAGTTAGACCCGTAGTCAATGGTTGGATAAATGTTTGAATGTTGGAAGGTTTGATAAAGGATCAAGGTAGAGGAAATTGTAGATGGCTATGTAAACATGCATAATTGATGATTTAAGAATGATTTGATGCAGGTGTGACTAGGATTAATGATATATTTAATTTCTCTTTATAAGAGGAAGAATAATATCGATTTAATTCGAGAAGTGTGGTACTTATAAATAAAAGTAATATGACATTGCCGAGTTTTCTATAAAGATTGGAAATTGATTTAATTCATAAGATCGAGATCTTATATGGAGAATGTCACGACCCATAACCTCCCTCGGGCCCATGACAACCGCCGCGACATCCCGATTGACACTCATTACCCGAAATGCCAATCGGAACCCCGCAAGGCTTACGTATCAGTTTCTTGCCTTTCTTGTAAGCAATCATTGTTAAACATTCCGTTTTAAACAATTACCAGTCGTTTCCGGCTCAAGTAAATCAAAAGACAAAAATTATTTTTTTATTATTTTTTTAAAAGGATTTATAGATAAATATTACTATTTAAAATATTGATTAAAATATAGCATTTTTATATAAAACAATATTTATAGAAACATGTGTAAGTAATCTTTTGTAACGTGAAAGTAAAATAAATTCATACATACAATAATGTACAAAGTTACAATATACAATAATAATTACAATGACAAGTGGCCCGTAAATACACCAAGTGTTGGTGATAGTAACCTACTGTCATTGAGATAGAGGGGTCAACTGGAATCCTCGACAAAATCAAGTATCTACAAGCTACCACAGGCCTGAAATATTTGGAAAAGAGGTGGGTGAGATTTTGCAATCCCAATGAGTAAACAGACATTATTATAAATATCTAAAGGCGAGTAAAATGGAGGCAAGTTTAAACAACAAATCACAAACCATTTCATAAAGTTTTCAATTTATTTCTTAAACCATAAAATATTTGTAATTTATCAAAACAGTTGTTAAGGCTTATGACTTTTATTAGAAACAGGGCTCAAGCTAAAAACTAGTCCTTGGAGATACCTTGGCTGAGGCATCTAACCGAGTCCGCCAAGGTTGTTAAGATATTTACATGTTAAACACATGTTAGTTTTGAAAACAAGCCGTTCCTTGGCGTTGGCCGAGTTACACATTCACGTGGGGGTTCGACGTGAAGTGAGCTCTAACACTACCCCAGAAGTTACATTCCTCGCCTCTACAACCAGAGTAACTATGCAACCGGGTTTACCGTACCCCTCTAATAGGCAGTCCACGAAAACTCGTCACTACAGTGACTAAACCCACCAATTTTAATAAAATTTCGATAGTATAATGTGGCTTTTATTTATTTACCCAGCCTGCATAGTAAAAGACAGCTTACATAAATTCCCAATGCAATTATAA
Source organism: Theobroma cacao (assembly GCF_000208745.1). Taxonomy (NCBI): domain Eukaryota; kingdom Viridiplantae; phylum Streptophyta; class Magnoliopsida; order Malvales; family Malvaceae; genus Theobroma; species Theobroma cacao. The sequence goes on along the minus strand of NC_030856.1, from coordinate 20,506,331 downwards.
AATATAGCCACATATACTCATATATCATAAGCCATTCATAGGAAAATATATTTTTCAAGACAATTAGCAGCCTCCAATTACTCAATTTCATGATCAAAAGTTTCTTATTTCAGATAATCAACACAATATATTTATTTGTCACATTTATTTCTAAAACATCAAAAGTTCCATATTAATCTCATTTTCATTTCATAAACACATGAAGAGCATTTAAAAATAAACTCTAGATAATTTACAATAATAATAGGTTTACTCACTGTTTGTAAAAATTAAATGCTTTCTAGGTGCCCCGATCACTGTTCGTCGGGTACGACTTCCTTGCTTTTATAGGAAGGCTCTCCTCCTAGACACATTGCAAAAATTACACAATTCACCACATTGATGCTAAATCACTATATAATTGACTTAAATCCTATACTAATGCATGGTATAAAATGCAATAGCCTAAAACGGCTTAAATGCGGTATTAACCTATTTTTGGCACTTTACCCAATAAATTGTTAACGCGCTCCATTTTAGCTCTAAATTGTTCCATTTTCTCTCCAACATTTCTAACCATTAAATATCAGCCAATAACCCTCTAAAATTACCAAAATCAGCTCACTTTCCTCCTTAGAAAAATTCGATAAAAAATAAGATATTTACTCAGTTAATTTTTCACTTTATTTTTCTATCACATTTAACCATTTTTCATCATTTTCTCTTCATTTCTCTTAGAATAAAAATCAGTTCATCATTATTGTACAACATTGAATATTCGGCCAAGGGTGGGTATTGTGAGAATTTCATGCTTTCTTGCCCAATTTGATTTCTATACACATTTAACTAACTAAAACTACCAATTTAACTAAGAATCAAAACATAAAAATTTCAAAATCCTTCCCCTTGAAATTCGGCCAGCCCTTGGTATCACTTTTTGATCTCTCTCCTCAAGCATGCTAAATGGAAACAAAGGCATAGGAAAGGTAGAAATCAAGCTAAAGTCGAAAAA
>NC_030856.1:20497408-20502305 GCF_000208745.1 Theobroma cacao | reverse complement strand
CCATATCATGTTATTGAGTTTTATTATATGGTGGATTATATATTAATTAATCACTGCAGTAGGGGGTTTCTGTGGACCAGCCTTTTAGAGGGGCACGGTAAACCCCATTATATTCTTACCTCGAACGGAGAGGCGCGTAGGGTATCTCCTGGGGTAAAGTTTAGGGTTCACTTCACGCTAAACCACCACGTGAGGGGGAACTCAGCCAACGCCAAGGAACGGCTATGTTTTCAAAATAAAAACATGATTTATACGTACATGACTTTTTAACAATCTTGGCGGACTCAATTGGGATAGCCCCACGCCAAAGTATCCCTGACAACCAAGTATGAGAATGATTTTGGCACAAGCCAAGTTTTTAGGAAAATCATAAGCCATGTTGTTTATTTTTGACAAAAATGTAATGGTTTTATATGAGTTGAAATAAGTTTTAATATTATGAATTATATTTCTCTACATGGTGAAAAAGGAATTAAACAGTTTTTCGCATCTCCCTTATTTGTTTATCTGTGAAATGAATATGTAATTCCTCGCATATGGGGCGAGTTATGATTTGTGCATGATTTTAAATATTATTTGGTTTCACGGGAGCTTGCTAAATTTTATTGATTTGATTCGAAAATGATTATTAATATATTTTGATGCAAAAAATTTTATTACCTCGATTATTTATACTTTATAAGAAATTCTCAATTTTTATGTAAGGCACAAACCCTCGTTTGAAACGAATTGCTCTTATAATCTTGTATTTTTATATTCAATTGATTTGTCGCTTGCTTGTTTCCCATCTATGCCCTACTAGTCGAGTCGATGATTTTCACTGAGTCTATGAGACTCACACCCTTTTATTTTCCCTTTTGCAGATAGGGATCAGCCTAGCATGTAGTTAGTGACGCGTTCGGTCCACCGTGAATAGGTAAAGGCATCTCCTAGCATTTTAGTCCGAGTCGCTCCACTGTTAGAGGTCAAGTCATAGCATTTTATTTATTAAGTTGTAAATGAATTCTAAATTTTATATAAGCATTAATTTGGAGATTATAGATTTTAATGCATATACTTATGAATAAAAGGAAAAAGTTTGTATTGATTTTTATATTTATGGTTCAATTTAGTATATGAAGTATCAATATTATGGTGATTGAATGTAGTGGATTAACGAGCAAATTCTAGACAGGCTTGTTCGAGACTTGGCGGGTCTTTTTCGAAAGTCTTGGACGCCGGCAGTGACCAGGGAGAGGTCGTTGCAATTTCACATCCCATTTCATGCATTTGTATGGATCCTAAATTGGTTTTACAACGGTTTAGCACAAATGTATTAAATGGCTTATTGTGCATTATGTCTAAATGGTGAGCTTTCTAGCAAAAGTAAAGAGATAGTACCCGAGGATCAAGAATCAAAGTACTAAGAACTCGATTTCCATTATAGTGAGTAACCTTATTATTGTCTTAATTATCTAAAGTAGTTTTTATTTGTTTTTGTGATTTGATAGAAAAATGAGTTTAAATGGTAAATCTTTATGTTTTATAAGCAAAATGTGATCAAATGAAATGATTTTATAAATTGTCTTGAAATTGAATGATGGTTTTGAAAATGGAGTAATTTGAGACTGCTTGCTGTATTGTAAATTATGTTTTGAATTGAATGGCTTATGATAATGTGGGCATGAATGGCTGGATCGGTATTTGTGTTGAAAATGTATAAACTGTTGTTTGCCTTGATAGGCTGGATAATGATAAAATTGCCATGTCATGCTGTTGAATTTTTATTGAATTGGTGGGTTATAGATTGGTCACTATAGTGGCGGGTTCTATGGACCAACCTATTAGAGGGGTACGGAATCCGAGTATAGTCTTACCTCGATCGGAAAGGCACGTAGGGTAACTCTTGAGGTAAAACTTTAGAGTTCACTTCACGCTGAACCACCACGTGAGGGTGAACTCAGCCAACGCCAAGGAACGACTATGTTTTCAAAATAAAAACATGATTTATGCGTACATGACTTTTTAACATCCTTGGCGGATTCAGTTGGGATAGCCCCAGGACAAGGTATCCTTGACAACTGAATATGAGAATGATTTTGGCACGAGCCAAGCTTTTCAGGAAATCATAAGCCTCGTTGTTTATTTGGGTGAAATGTATCTATTTTATCTTATTAAAATGAGTTCGAAATACTGTGAATCATTTTTATGCTAATCTATTTTATCTGTTTCCATTTACTCAGCTTTAGATATTTTAGATGGTATTTGTTTACTCACTGGGATTATATAATCTCACCACCCTCATTTCCACAAATTTCAGGCTCAAGATAGTTTGTAGATAGCTGATATCGTAGAAGGCTACAGTTGGCTTTACTTCCTCAAAAATCGTAGGTTCACAGCCTTCGTTCACTTTTGTCATTTGGGGGCCGACGTGTCATTGTAAATTTAATTACATACCTTGACTATCTGTATTACAGTATGTATGAATTTATTTCGCTTCTACGCTACAAAATTCCTCACAGATAACTCTATAAAAATTGTTTTATAAGAAAATGGAATATTTTATTGAATATTTTTGTTATATTCAAATAGTCATAATTTCACTTTAAATGAATGTTTTAGACATCTAAACTTATTTTTGATTATCAAATATGTGTTTTGCACACGCATACTACATTATTAGCTGGTTTCAAAATTTTTGAGAAAAAATGACCAAAATACCCTCGAGAGACGAAAATTATTTTTTTATTGTTTTGGTTTGGAAATAGCTTATAATCTTTTTAAATATGATATTAACAACTGTTGCTCACAAGGGAGGTGAGAAAAGTGATATTAAAGCCTTGCGAGATTTCGGTTTGCATTTCGGGTAATGAATGTCTATCTGGACATCGTGGCGGTTGTCACAGGCTCGAGGAGAGTATCGGGTCGTGACACACTGGGTTTATACTCACCGTTTTCAACTTCATGTTTTTAGATCAACTAGGTCAAGGTGCCTTTGTAAACTCGATTCTTGGTAGGTGTCTCGATATTCAGTAACTGTACATTCATCGAGTTTCTCTGCTGGACATCGAGTCTCCTTTTGACATGTATAGGTAAATCTGATGTTAATTATTGGAATACATACTGTAGATAAAATGTGTATATTTTAATGAGTAATGCAAGTACGAGTTGGCAATGGTTTTCATCATTTCGAATTGAGATTTTGAATTATGACTTTAGTAACTTGTGGGATGAAATAATAACCAAGTAATATAAGTAGGCTTGCTTGGGCTTAGTGTACTACGTCCATTGGGCCCATGCGCCAATCATGGCCTAGAATTTAGGTCGCGACAAAATCACAGTTCCCAAAAGTAAATCAGGACACAGATTTTATAGTGGTTTAACTTTCTCAAGTGCTTACATCTAGTCCTTAGGCTCACCAAGGAATTTTCGATCGACTAAAAGGATTCTTGCTTTTTAACAACTTCAAGCAATAACCTTTACACAATCCACAAAAGAGATTCTTGCTTCCTAATGGGATCAAGCAATAACCTTATACAATCCACTAAAGAGCTTTTTGCTTTTTAATGAGATCAAGTGATAACCCTTACTATGCCTTTTACTGAGAACAAGCACAACTTATACATTAACTTTTCAAGGCTAAGTTAGAACCTTTACAAAAAATAGCAAGAGTGCCTCTAAAAGGTGGATTTTGCTAATTTAGTACAATGGACGAAGTGTAAAACCCGACCTTATAAATACATGTCATGACATACATGCACTGAGTAACATGTTATTACGCTAGGAAAGTTCCTAAGAATAGACAAAATTCGATATTCTACCTAACAGTACACTTAAGTTGATTTAACCTTGAACTAGTTCAAACAGGAAGCGTAGGATGAAATTTAATATTTTATAGTCCAGGAATGACTAAAAATGATTGTTCGGAGTTCGAGGGTTCATTTGGGGAAAAATTGAAAATTTTGATGTTTAGGGGCAAAATCATCATTTTGCCACCTAAGATAATAATTTCATCATGGAGTGCAATTTTTGACCAAGATTAACTCTTTGGAGTATAATTTAATGATAGGAACTGAAAAATTTCAATTTCGACAATTTTTGAAACATAGGGGTAAAACAGTAATTTTGTTGTCCCGGGGTAAAAACCGTAATTTTTACCGCCCAAAACTTGTCAAAATTATAAGATTTACTTATTTTTCGTATGAATAACTATGGTATGTTAAGTGGTGAAAAATTGAAGTTTAAAGGATGAAATTTTAAAAATGAGCCAATGAAAAAGTGACACATGGCACTTTTTAATTGTTTAATATTATTTTAATGGAAAATCAGCCCATTTAAACCCCACATCAGGTGATGGCCAGCCATAAGGAGAGAACAAGAGAGAAACTAGAGAGGAAAGGTGTCACGACCAGGTACTCCCCTCGAGCCCGTGACAACCGCCGCGGTGTCCCGATAGACACTCGTTGCCCGGAATGTGAACTCGAAACCCTGCAAGGCTTTACTATTAGTTTCTCTGTTCCCTTGTGAGCAACCATTGTCAAATATCGTGTTCTAAAAGATTTTAAGCTATTTCCAACTTTAAACAAATAAAATATTAATTTTTTTCATCTCACAGGGGTATTTTGGTCATTTTTCTCAAAGATTTCGAAACTGGCTAAAACGTAATATACAAGTACAAAATAGATAATTCATATTCAAAATGAGTTTAAAAGTCTAAAATCTTCATTTAAAACGAAATTATGGTTATTTGAATATAATAAGAAAATAAAAGAAATATTAAGTAAAATATTCTATTTTCTTATAAAACAATATTTATAGAGTTATACGTGAATAATTTTTATAGCGTAAAAGCTAAATAAATTTATACATACTGAAATACAGTAAGCCAAAATATTTAATTTAATTTACAATAACAAGA
>NC_030856.1:20485251-20493535 GCF_000208745.1 Theobroma cacao | reverse complement strand
TTCCAGAATTCTTATCTTCTTCAAGCCGTCCAAACCAGGAGAGAAAAGGGGGAAAAGAAATAAGAACCCTTGCTGAAAAATTTAGGAAAAATCAAGAGAAATCAAGAAATCAAGCATTAAAAAGGTAAATTTCATTGATTTTCCTTGTGATTTTCACTACCCATGCATTTTTTTTCTCATTTCCATGCAAAATTAGAAAGTGGGTATGGACACCCATGCTGGCCAAACCTCCATGGATGAGTTTTGAGCTTGAGTTTTGGTTTATTTTAATTGAATTAAGTGATTTTAGTTAGGTTATATTGTAATATAGCAAAAATAAGCTAGAGAAATAATTTTCTCCCATTGAAACCCATTATGCTGAATTTTCTAGACGAATATTGGCTGCTGATCTTGAGGTTTATTTGAGGAATTATATGAATAATGATGAATTATGAGCGTAGAAAAATAATGGGAATTTTCGGAGCAAAAATATCAATTTTTACCCACTAGGGGTATTTTCATAATTTGCTACCGGGACTGATAATTTGCAGCACATTGAGGGACATGAAGTCAATTTGGGTGCAATTGAGGTATAGAAACTGAAAAAAATTAATTTAGAGTTTAAACGGATGCGTATATCGATTTATCGGGTAAAAGATCGAAATAGGCTAACATCGCGTTTAGGCAAAATTTAGACATTTTGCACTTCATATCATGCATTAGTAGTATAAATTAGTTTATTTTGGTTTAGTACCAAAGTAGTAAACCTCTTAATTGTGCAATTTATCAAGGTGACGAATCCTCTAGTAAGGGCAAAGAAATCGCACCCGATGAGTAATAGTTGGAGTACCTGAATTTAGTTTTCAGAAACTGTGAGTAAGCCTATTATTATTGTAAATTTTCTAGAGTTTATTTTTAAATGCTCTTTATGTATTTTATGAAATGAAAATGAGATTAAAATGAGACTTTTGATGTTTTAGAAATAAATATGACAAATAAATATATTGTGTTGATTATCTGAAATAAGAAACTTTTGATTATGAAATTGAGTAAATGGGAGGTTGCCAATTGTCTTGAAAAGTATATTTTCCTATGAATGGCTTATGATATATGAGTATGTGTGGCTATATTTTATAATTGCATTAGAAATTTATGTAAGCTGTCGTTTACTATGCATGCTGGGTAAATAAATAAAAGCCACGTTATACTGTCAAAATTTTATTAAAGTTGGTGGGTTTAGTCACTACAATGACGGGTTTCCGTGGACTACCTATTAGAGGGGCATGGTAAACCCAGTTATATAGTTACTCTGGTTGTAGAATCGATGAGGGTGATTCTCGAGATAGTGTTAGAGTTCACTTCACGTCGAACCCCCTCGTGAATGTGTAACTCGGCCAACGCCAAGGAACGACTTGTTTTCAAAACTAACATGTGTTTACAATGTAAATATCTTAACAACCTTGGCGGACTCAATTAGATGCCTCGGCCAAGGTATCCCTGAGGACTAGTTTTTGGCTTGAGCCTTGTTTCTAATAAAAGTCATAAGCCTTAGCAACTGTTTTGGTAAATTACAAATATTTTATGGTTTAAGAAATAAATTGAAAACCTTATGAAATGGTTTGTGATTTGTTGTTTAAACTTGCCTCCATTTTACTCTTCTTTAGATATTTATGATAATGTCTGTTTACTCATTGGGATTACAAAATCTCACCCACCTCTTTTCCAAATATTTCAAGCCTGTGGTAGCTTGTAAATACCCGATTTTGTCGAGGATTCCAATTGACCCTTCTATCTCACAGACAGTAAGTTACTATCACCAACACTTGGTGTATTTATGGGCCACTTGTCATTGTAATTATTATTGTACATTATAATTTTGTAAATTATTGTATGTATGAATTTATTTTACTTACACGTGTTTCTATAAATATTATTTTATATAAAATGCTATATTTTAAGCAATATTTTGAATAGTAATATTTGTCTATAAATCCTTTTAAACTAATTTTGTCTTTTGATTTACTTGAGCTGGAAATGACTGGTAATTGTTTAAAATAGAATGTTTAACAACGATTGCTCACAAGAAAGGCAAGAAACTGATACGTAAGCCTTGCGAGGTTTCGATTGGCATTTCGAGTAATGAGTGTAAATCGGACGTCGCAACGATTGTCGTGGGCCCGAGGGAGGTTCCGGGTCGTGACAATTCGATTGGTATCAAAGCTTTCGATTTAAAAGCTTATGGTTTTGAAAGAAGTTTTTGATTTTTAAAGTTCTTGGATTTAAAGTGATTTTAAAATAATTTACAATGTCAGTGTGGCCCAGTTAAGATTAATTAGTTGCATGTAGTTGGATATAGTGTCTTAAGTCGTCTAAACCAATTTCGTTCTTTTGTAGATCATTATGCCTCCTCGACATGAGCTACCACCTATCACTAGATCTACCGGTAGGTGAAGAGGTCGCCCCAAACAAAGTCGACCGAATTCCATAGAAGAGGAGTTGGTTACGTCTTCTTTTAGAGCAGCTTCTACTGCTGAGTCTACTGACATTCTTGTACCTCCTCCACCACCTGTTGCTGCTCTAGGCATACCTGCCATGTCACCTGAGGTAGCTCAAGCATTAGCGATTTTTCTCGCTGCTCTTACAGGCCAGGCTCAGGCTGGTCCAATTCCACCCGCTGTTTCTCATTTAACAGCCCCAGTACCACCACCTCTTATTCCACCCCAGACACCGGACGTCTCCATTTCTAAGAAATTGAAGGAAGCTAGACAGTTAGGTTGCGTCTCGTTTATTGGTGAGTTGGATGCGATCGGAACTAAGGATTGGGTTATTCAGGTATCGGAGACACTGACAGATATGGGATTAGATGATGAGATGAAATTGAAGGTGGTTACACGGTTATTTGAGAAGAGAGCTCGTACTTGGTGGAATTCAGTAAAGTCTCGCTCTCCTATACCGCTGACTTGGACTGATTTCCTCCGAGAGTTTGATGGTCAGTACTATACCTATTTCCATCAGAAAAAAAAAAGAGAGAATTTCTGAGCTTGAAACAAGAGAACATGATCATTGAGGAGTATGAAACTCGTTTTAACGAGCTGATGTCTTATGTACCTAAGTTGGTGAGATTGGAGCAAGACCAAGTAAACTACTTTGAGAAAGGACTCCGTAATGAGATACGGGAGCATATGATAGTGACTGGCAAAGAGTCGTATAAGGAAGTTGTGTAGATGGCCTTACGAGTTGAGAAGCTCGCCACTGAGAATAGACGGATCTGAGATGAGTTCTCAAAGAGAAGAAATCCGCCTACGTTCCTGGGTAAGTCTTCAAAAAGAGGCAGAGATTCGATTTCTACTGCAGGAAGTACTACCTCAACGTCTGTGGCATCCACTAGACCTCCATCTCAGCAGTCACAGCCATATATCTTCTAGATTTGATCAGCTAGTGATGACTAATCAGGGGGGACTTCAGGAGGATTGGACAGATGCCGTAATTACGGAGGATTTTATGTTGGGTCATGTAGAAAGCCTGTAAGATGTTTTCAATGTGGCCAATAAGGGCATATCTAGAGAGATTATCCTCAGTTGAGACGGGGTACAACAGCTACTTTTACTCCTCTGAGTCGTCCTAGTATACCGCGGATAGACACTTCGAGATCACAAACCAGACAGGGCTTAGTGATTCGGTCAAGCATGGGGAGTAATACCCCAGAGCAGCCATCTTCTAGATCGCAGCCCCAAATTTTGACCAGGGTTTTTGCAGTGACTGAGGATGAAGCCCGAGTTTGACCTAGCACAGTGACAGGTAATATGATTGTGTTTGATAGAGATGCACATGTTTTGATAGATTCGGGCTCCGATAGATCATACGTGAGCATATCATTTGCATCATTCTCAGATAAGAACCTGTCACCATTAGAGGAAGAGATTATAGTGCATACTTTTCTAGGCGAGCAGTTAGTAAGAAATACGTATTATAGAGATTGTGGTATTAAAGTTGGGAAAAAAGAATTTATGGGTGATTTAATTCCTTTGGAGATTCGAGACTTTAATTTGATCTTGGGTATGGATTGGTTGTCCACTCATCGAGGAAAGGTGGATTGTTTTAAGAAAGAAGTGATTCTCCAGAGTTCAGAGGGAGCAGAAGTTGTATTTACGGGGGAGCGTTGAGTATTACCATTTTGTGTAATCTCGGCCCTCAAAACTTTGAAATTGGTGCAAAAGGGATATCTGGCATATTTGGCTCACGTGATTGATATATCGAGGGAGGAACCTAAGTTAGAGAATCTCCCCATAGTAAGTGAGTTCCTTGATGTATTTCTTGATGAATTACCGAGACTTCCTCCCGATCGTGAGTTCGAATTCACCGTTGACTTACTTCCGGGTACTGCCCCTATCTCTATTTCTCCATATAGAATGGCTTCGGCAGAGTTGAAGGAGTTGAAAGTACAATTGCAAGAGTTAGTGCACAAGGGTTTTATATGCCTTAATGCATCTCCATGGGGAGCATCGATTTTATTTGTGAAAAAGAAAGACGGTACACTTTAGTTATGTATAGATTACCGACAACTTAACAAAATGACCATTAAGAACAAGTATCCGTTGTCGAGGATTGATGATCTTTTTGATCAATTATAGGGAGCTACAGTGTTTTCTAAGGTTGATCTAAGGTCTGGGTATCATCAGTTGAGGATTAAAGAACAGGATGTACCCAAGACAACGTTCAGGACTCGGTATAGTCATTATGAGTTCTTGGTCATGCCTTTCAGGTTAACTAATGCACCGACAGCTTTTACGGATCTCATGAACTTACTTGGACAAGTTTGTTATTGTGTTCATTAACGACATCCTGGTTTACTAGAGAGATAATGATGAGCATGCTACCCACTTGCGTATAGTATTACAGACTTTGCGGGAAAGACAATTGTATGCAAAGTTTTCGAAGTGTGAGTTTTGGTTACAGGAAGTGGTATTCTTGGGACACGTAGTATCGGGAGCTGGAATATATGTTGATCCCAAGAAGATAGAGGCAATTTTACAATGGGAGCAACCTAAGACAGTGACGGAGATTCGTAGTTTCCTCGGATTAGCCGGTTATTATCGGAGGTTTGTGTAGGGTTTTTCCTTAATAGCAGCTCCTTTGACCCGTCTAACTCGTAAGGGAGTTAAGTTTAAGTGGGACGATGTGTGTGAAAGTCGATTTTAAGAGCTAAAGAACCGGTTAACCTCTGCTCCCGTTTTAACACTTCTTGTTAATAGAAAAGAATTTGTGGTGTACAGTGATGCATCTAAGTTGGGGTTAGGGTGTGTGTTGATGTAGGATGAAAAAGTTGTGGCTTATGCTTCTAGACAACTAAAGAGGCATGAAGCAAATTACCCTACCCATGATTTAGAGTTAGCAGCAGTGGTGTTTGCTTTAAAAATCTGGAGGCATTATTTGTATGGTGAGCATTGTCGGGTATTTACGGATCACAAGAGTTTAAAATATTTGTTTACTCAGAAGGAGCTTAATTTGAGGCAAAGGCGATGGTTGGAGTTGATAAAAGATTATGACTTGGTGATAGACTATCATCCGGGAAAGGCGAACGTTGTAGCTGATGCTTTAAGTCATAAGTCTTCATCGTCTTTAGCCGTACTTCAGAGTTGTTATTTTCTAGTATTATTAAAGATGAAATCTCTTGGGGTCCAGTTGAGAAATGGTGAGGATGGATCCTTATTAGCAAGCTTCATTGTGCGACCTTCATTACTTAATCAGATCAAGAACATTCAGAGGTCTGATGATGAGTTAAGAAAAGAAAATCAAAAATTGATCGATGGGGGAGTCAGTGAATTCAGATTCAGAGAGGATAACATCTTGATGTTTAGAGATCGAGTTTGTGTTCCTGAGGGAAACCAGCTAAAACAGGCAATCATGGAAGAAGCCCATTCATCTGCCTATGCATTACATCTTGGAAGCACCAAGATGTATAGGACTATCAGGGAGAATTATTGATGGCCAGGTATGAAGCGAGATGTAGCAGAATTTGTAACAAAGTGTCTCGTATGTCAGCAAGTTAAGGCGGAGCATTAGAGGCCAGCAAGTACACTTCAGTCTTTACCTATTCCCGAGTGGAAATGGGAGCATGTAACTATGGATTTTGTTTTGGGACTGTCGCGGACACAGAGGGGAAAGGATGCGATCTGGGTGATCATAGATCGGTTGACTAAGTCCGCTCACTTTTTAGCTGTCCATAGTACATACTCTATCGAGAAGCTGGCTCAGCTTTATATAAATCAGATTGTGAGGCTACATGGAGTTCCCGTTTCTATAGTGTCAGACTGAGATCCTCGATTCACTTCTCGATTTTGGCCAAAATTTCAAGAAGCTCTCGGAACCAAATTGAAATTTAGCACTGTTTTTCACCCACAGACGGATGGTCAGTCAGAGAGAACTATCCAGACTATGGAGGATATGTTGAGGGCTTGTGTCATGGATTTTCTTGGGAGTTGGGATAGAAACTTGCCATTAGTGGAATTTGTTTACAACAACAGCTTCCAATCTAGCATTGGTATGGCACCATACGAAGCTTTATATGGAAGGAAATGTCGTACTCCACTTTGTTGGGATGAAGTGGGTGAAAGAAAGTTAGTTAGTGTGAAATTGATTGATCTAACTAATGACAAGATCAAGGTTACACGAGATAGGCTAAAGGTAGCCCAAGATAGGCAGAAAAGCTATGCAGATAAACGGAGAAAAGATTTGGAGTTTGAGATCGATGATAGAGTTTTTCTTAAGGTTTCTCCGTGGAAGGGTGTGATTCGATTTGCGAAGCAGGGAAAGCTTAACCCGAGGTATATTGGACCATTCTGAATCATGGAGAGAATTGGACCAGTGGCTTATCGGTTAGAACTACCACCGGCATTAGATCGGATCCACAACGTTTTTCATGTCTCCATGCTTAAGAAATATGTACCAGATCCCTCTCACATTCTCGAAGCACCTCCGATTGAGTTGCATGACGATTTGAAGTTCGAGGTGCAACCTGTGGCTATCTTGGATCGAAAGGATCGAGTATTGAGGAACAAGAGTATTTCAATGGTCAAAGTGTTGTGGAAAAGTGCTCGAATGGAGGAAACGACATGGGAAATAGAGCATCAGATGAGGAACCAATACCCGCATCTATTTGTCGAATCTGGTAAGTGAAATTTTGAGGTCAAAATTTTATTTTTAGGGCGGTAGAATTGTAAAACCCGACCCTATAAACACATGTCATGACATACATGCACTGAGTAGCATGTTATTACACTAGGAAAGTCCCTAAGAATAGACGAAACCTGGTATTGTACCTAACGGTACACTTGAGTTGATTTAACCTCGAGCTAGTTCCAATAGGAATCGTAGGATGAAATTTAATATTTTACAGTCCATGAATGACTAAAAATGATTGTTCGGAGTTCGAGGGTTCATTTGGGAAAAAATTTAAAATTTTGATGTTCAGGGGTAAAATCGTCATTTTGCCACCTAAGATAATAATTTGATCATGGAGTGAAATTTTTGACCAAGATTAACTATTTCGAGTATAATTTAATGATAGAAAGTGAAAAAATTTAATTCCGGTGATTTTTAGAGTGTAGGGGTAAAATCGTAATTTTACCACCTACAGACAAAATTTGAGATTTTGAGAGAATTTAGATCAAATTTGACAAATTGGAGAATGGTATGAGTATAAGGGATGAAAAATATGTCTATGGGCAATTTTTCAGTTTTTGGGGCAAAAATGTAATTTTTGACTTTTACGAGGGTAAAAGTGTAAATTTTAAAAATTACTCCACCAAGACTTTGGATAAGTCTGAGAATTTTATCTAAGCTATGGATATGAGGGATAAGTGTATGGTGAAAATTTGGAAACAAATGGATGGCTAGAATTTAAGGAATTAATAAGACATTAAAAAAATGAATAAAATAATATTATATTAGTTTAACCTTTAAAAAGGTCAAAATTCCAGAATTCTCATCTTCTTCAGGCTGTCCAAACTAGGAGAGAAAAGGGGGAAAAGAAATAAGAACCCTAGCTGAAAAATTTCAGAAAAATCAAGAGAAATCAAGAAATCAAGCATTAAAAAGGTAAATTTCATTGATTTTCCTTGTGATTTTCACTACCCATGCATTTTTTTTCTCATTTCCATGCAAAATTAGAAAGTGGGTATGGACACCCATGCTGGCCAAACCTCCATGGATGAGTTTTGAGCTTGAGTTTTGGTTGATTTTAATTGAATTAAGTGATTTTAGTTAGGTTATATTGAAATATAGCAAAAATAAGCTAGAGAAATAA
>NC_030856.1:20480174-20484748 GCF_000208745.1 Theobroma cacao | reverse complement strand
TCTAGAGTTTATTTTTAAATGCTCTTTATGTATTTTATGAAATGAAAATGAGATTAAAATGAGACTTTTGATGTTTTAGAAATAAATATGACAAATAAATATATTGTGTTGATTATCTGAAATAAGAAACTTTTGATTATGAAATTGAGTAAATGGGAGGCTGCCAATTGTCTTGAAAAATATATTTTCCTATGAATGGCTTATGATATATGAGTATGTGTGGCTATATTTTATAATTGCATTGAAAATTTATGTAAGCTGTTTTTTACTATGCAGGCTGGGTAAATAAATAAAAGCTACGTTATACTGTCAAAATTTTATTAAAGTTGGTGGGTTTAGTCACTGCAGTGACGGGTTTTCATGGACTGCCTATTAGAGTGGCACGGTAAACCCAATTATATAGTTACTCTGGTTGTAAAGGTGAGGAGGGTAACTCCTAGGGTAGTGTTAAAGTTCACTTCACGTCGAACCCCCATGTGAATGTGTAACTCAGCCAACGCCAAGGAACGACTTGTTTTCAAAACTAACATGTGTTTAACATGTAAATATCTTAACAACCTTAGCGAACTCGGTTAGATGCCTCGGCCAAGGTATCCCCGAGGACTAGTTTTTGGCTTGAGCCCTGAATCTAATAAAAGTCATAAGCCTTAGCAACTGTTTTGGTAAATTACAAATATTTTATGGTTTAAGAAATAAATTGAAAACCTTATGAAATGGTTTGTGATTTCTTGTTTAAACTTGCCTCTATTTTACTCACCTTTAGATATTTATGATAATTTCTATTTACTCATTGGGATTGCAAAATCTCACCCACTTCCTTTCCAAATATTTCAGGCCTGTGGTAGCTTGTAAATACCCAATTTTATCGAGGATTCTAGTTGACCCCTCTATCTCACAAACAGTAGGTTACTATCACCAACACTTGTTGTATTTATGGGCCACTTGTCATTGTAATTATTATTGTACATTATAATTTTGTAAATTATTGTATATATGAATTTATTTTACTTACAAGTGTTTCTATAAATATTGTTTTATATAAAAATGCTATATTTTAATCAATATTTTGAATAGTAATATTTGTCTATAAATCCTTTTAAAATAATTTTGTCTTTTGATTTACTTGAGCCGAAAACGACTGGTAATTGTTTAAAACGGAATGTTTAACAACGATTGCTCACAAGAAAGACAAGAAACTGATACGTAAGCCTTGTGAGGTTTCGATTGGCATTCCGGGTAATTAGTGTAAATCGGGACGTCACGACGATTGTCGTGAGCCCAAGGGTGATTTCGGGTCGTGATAATGATTTTTGGCACGAGCCAAGTTTTTAAGAAAATCATAAGTCGTGATGTGTATTATAATGAAATGTGTTGTTTTATATGATTTGAAACAAGTACAAAATGTTGTGGATTATAGTATGATGAAAAGTTAACTATCTCCATTTACTCGGCCTTAGAAGTTAATAACGGACTTTGTTTACTCACTGAGTTTATGAAAACTCATCCTTTCTTTTTAACAATTTCAGGTTCAGAATAATCTGTAGGCAATCGATTTCATCAAGGATCTCTTTGGGACTTACTTCCTTGGAAATCGTAGGTCTACATTCTTGCACACTTTTGGTTATCTCGGGGTCCATATGCCACTGTAGGATAATTTTGAATACCTGGCTTACTGTATCACTATGTGTATGAATTTATTTTGTTCGTACACTACAAAAATTATTTATGCATAGTTCTATAAAACTTGTTTTATAAGAAAATAGAATATATTATCGAATATTTTTATTTAGTCTAATTAGCCAACTTTTCACTCCAAATGGATGATTTAGATTACAAAAATTTATTTTTGGTCGAAAATGGTTATCGTTTTACCATATGTTGTATTTTTATCAAGTTTCGATATTTTCAAGTAAAAATGACCAAAATACCCTTGTGTTGCGAAAATTTTATTTTGATTGTTTTTTATCTAAAATAGTTTATATTCTCTTAAAACTCGATATTTAGTAACTATTACTCACAGGGGAAGTGGAAATCTGATGCAAGAGCCTTGCGAGGTTTCGGTTGACATTCCGAATAATGAATGTTCATCGAGACTTCGCGGTAGTTGTCACGGGCTCGAAGGGAGTGTCGGGTCGTGATCGGAGTGCACTAACTTCTGTGCACGTGAGCATCAGTTTACATCTCCTTAATACTTAAGTTTATAAACCTCGAGTTGATCTCAATGATCATTATTTATTCTAGTCAAAATATACCTCTTATTATCATTATCGTAGGTTCTCCTTTATATCGTCCTCAAATACCGTCCATAGACATCAAATTTCTTTCCATTGACAATCATTGCTCAAGTTTTAACTCCACCAAGTGAATGAGTTATTATGGACTTATTAGTCTGACTTCACTTTCCTCCACTCTTGGTCGAAGGAGTATATCATCATATCACCCTTTCATTTTAAGCATTTACTTAAAATATTTCCAACAATAGTTCGTGTCTCGGGTGGCATCTCAAACTCGGACATCAGCAATCAATTCTTGTTATTTAATCATCACTTATAATTACACAATGTGGTTTTCTAAGCTAAAGAGTCTATGCAGCCTCTTGTCTATAATCGGTGCTACAATTACTGACTATAAACAAGACTCTACGTCGACTCCACTACTCCGTTGTTTGACATAAGGATATCCTAGGACTCAACTAAACCTAGGGCTCTATACCACTATTGCAACAACCTTTCCCCGGTCACTGCCAGCGTACAAGACTTCCGGAAAAGACCCGCCAAGTCTCGAACAAGCTTGTCTAAAATTTGCTCGTTAATCCACTACATTCAATCACCATATAATATTGATACTTCATATACTAAATTGAACCATAAATATAAAAATTAATATAAACTTTTTCCTTTTATTCGTAAGTATATGCATTAAAATCTATAATCTCCAAATTAATAATTATATAAAAATTTAGAATTCATTTACAACTTAATAAATAAAATGCTACAACTTGACCTCTAACAGCGGAGCGACTCGGAATAAAATGCTAGAAGATGCCTTTACCTATTCATGGTGGACCGAACACGTCACTGACTACACACTAGGCTGATCCCTATCTGTAAAAGGGGAAATAAAGGGGTGTGAGTCTCATAGACTTAGTGATAATCATCGACTCAGCGAGTAGGGCGTAGATGGGAAACAAGCAAACGACAGATTAGTTGAATATAAAAATGCAAGATTATAAGAGCAGTTCGTTACAAACGAAGGTTTGTGTTTTACATAAAAATCGAAAATTTCTTATAAAGTATAAATAATCGAGGTAATAAAATTTTTCGCATCAAACTATTAATAATCATTTTCGAATCAAATCAATAAAATTTAACAAGCTCCCGCGAAACCAAATAATATTTAAAATCATGCATAAATAAGAACTCGCCCCATATGCGAGGAATTATAGATTCATTTCACAAATAAACAAATAGGGGAGCTGCGAAAAACCGTTTAATTCCTTTTTCACCATGCAGAGAAATATAATTCATAATATTAAAACTTATTTCAACTCAAATAAAACCATTACATTTTTGTCAAAAATAAACAACATGGCTTATGACTTTCTTAAAAACTTGGCTTGTGCCAAAATCCTTCTCATACTCTGCTGTCAGGGATACCTTGGCCTGGGGCTATCCCAACCAAGTCTGCCAAGGTTATCAAAAAGTCATGTACGCATAAATCATATTTTTATTTTGAAAACATAGCTGTTCCTTGACGTTGGCTGAGTTCACCCTCACGTGGTGGTTTGGCATGAAGTGAACTCTAAAGTTGTACTTTGGGAGTTACACTACACGCCTCTCCAACCGAAGTAAGAATATAACGGGGTTACCGTGCCCCTCTAATAGGCTGGTCTACAGAACCCACCCACTGCAGCAAGCTAAACCCACCATATAATAAAATTTGCAATAGCATGACATGGCAATTATTTTATTTTATAACCTCTCAAGGCAAATCAACAGTCATACATTTTCAGTACATTTACCAATCCAGCCAATCATGCCTACATTATCATAAGCCATTCGATTAAAAATACAATTTATAACTGTCACGACCCGGAACCTCCCTCGTGCCCATGACAACCCGCTGTGACGTCCCGATTGACACTCATTACTCAGAATGCCAACCGGAACCCCACAAGGCTTACATATCAGTTTCTTTCCTTTCTTGTGAGCAATCGTTGTTAAACATTCCATTTAAAACAATTATCGGTCGTTTTCGACTCAAAAAAATCCAAAGATAAATTTTTTTTAAAAGGATTTATAGACAAATATCACTATTCAAAATATTGATTAAAATATAGCATTTTTATATAAAACAATATTTATAGAAACACGAGTAAGAAATCTTTTGTAATGTGTAAGTAAAATAAATTCATACATACAAAAATTTACTAAGTTATAATGTACAATAATGGTTACAATGACAAGTGGCCCAAAATACACCCAGTGTTGGTGCTAGAAACCTACTGTCTGTGTGGTAGAGATGTCAACTGGAATCCTCGACAAAATAGGGTATCTACAAGCTACCACAGACCT